>NW_014570376.1:9757-14323 GCF_001313835.1 Polistes canadensis
TTTTTGCTACTTTCTGAAATAAACCGTAGTTTAAAACTATTAGACACATAAAGAAATGCTATATAACAAAAGCTGTACAACGTTTTCTTTCAAGTTTTAAAGCGAATACTAACAAATAAAAAGTTTTACGTTCAATAAAATATAGCAAATTACATTTATATTTCAACAATTGCAGTCCAAAAAAAGGATACAAAAAATTCTACTACCACATTTTTTGGTTACTTTAAGTGAAAAACTTAATTCTTTTTCATCGAAAATCGATTGTAATAAGCCTGACATCCATTCTGTTTTGTTTCTAGTAGCACATTCTAACCGTCGCTAAAAAAGTTTAAATTTACTTAGAAAGAAATTTTTGCGACATTCTAAAATCAACAGTTGTTCAAAACTAGAAAATACATAAAGAAATACTATATAAAAAAAGCTGAAAAACTTTTTCATTTAAGTTTTAAAGCGCATACTAATAAATAAAAAGTGTAAGTTTCAATAAAATCCAGCAAATATCATTCATCTTTTACAACTGCAGTCCAAAGAAAAGAAAAGAATCATTTTATTACACAATTTTTTGGTTACCGTACGTGAAGAATTCAATTTGATTTCAACGCAACTCGATTTTAATATACCTGACATCCATTCTGTTATGATTCTAGTAGCACATTCAAACCGTCGCTAAAAATGTTTAAATATAATTAGATGAAATTTTTGCGAGTTTCATAAATCAACCGTAGTTCGAAACTAGCAAATACATAAAGAAATGCTATATAAAAAAAGCTGTTAAACGTTTTCTTTCAAGTTTTAAAGCGCATACTTATAATTATAAAGTTTTAGGTTTAATAAAATCCAGCAAATAACATTTATATTTTAATAACTGCAGTCCGAAAAAAGGAAAGAAATCATTTTATTAAACAATTTTTTGGGGACCGTACGTGAAGAATTTTATTTTTTTTCAACGAAACTCGATTGTAGTCAACCTGACATCCATTCTGTCTTGTTTCTAATAGCAAATTTTTACCTTCACAGAAACGATTTGATATATATTTAAAAAGAATTTTTTGCTACTTTCTAAATTAAACCGTAGTTCAAAACTATTAGATACATAAAGAAATGCTATATAACAAATGCTGTAAAGCGTTTTCTTTTAGGTTTTAGAGCGTATACTAACAAATATAAAGTGTTACCTTCAATAAAATCCAGCAAATAACATTTATATTTCAAAAACTGCAGTCCAAAAAAAGGAAAAAAATCCTTCTATTACCACATTTTTTGGTTACTTTTCGTGAAAAATTCAATTCTTTTTCAACGAAAATCGATTGTAATAAACCTGAAATCCTTTCTGTTTTGTTTCTAGTAGCACATTGTAACCATCGCTAAAAATGTTTAAATATATTTAAAAAGAAATTTTTGCTTTTTTTCTGAAATCAACCTTCGTTTAAATCTAGCAAACACATAAAGAAATGCCATATAAAAAAAGCTGTAAATCGTTTTTTTTTCAAGTTTTAACGAGCATACTAACAATTAAAATGTTTTACTTTCAATAAAATCCAGCAAATAACATTTATATTTCAATAACTGCAGACCAAAAAAAGGAAAAAAAATATTTTATTACAACATTTTTTAGTTACTGTACGTAAAGAACTCAATTCTTTTTCAACAAAACTCGATTGTAATAAACCTGACGTCCATTGTGTCTTTTTTCTAACAGCACATTTTTACCTTTATGAAAAAGATTTAATATATTTAAAAATAAATTTTTGTTACTTCCTGAATTAAACTGTAGTTCAAAACTATTAGATAAATAAAGAAATGCTATAAAACAAAAGCTGTACAACGTTTTCTTTTAAGTTTTAAAGCGAATACTAACAAATAAAAAGTGTTACATTCAAATAAATCCAGCAAATAACATTTATATTTCAACAATTGCAGTCCAAAAAAAGGAAACAAAACATTCTACTACCACATTTTTTGGTAACTTACGTGAAAAACACAATTCTTTTTCCACGAAAATCGATTGTAATGAACCTGAAATCTATTCTTTTTTATTTCTAGTAGCACATTCTAACTGTCGCTAAAAATGTTTAAATATAATTAGAAAGAAATTTTTGCGACTTTTTGAAATCAACCGTAGTTCAAAACTAGCAAATACATAAAGAAATGCTATATAAAAAAAGCCGTAAAACGTTTTCTTTTAAGTTTTAAAAACATACTAATAATTAAATGTGATAGGTTCAATAAAATCCAGCACATAACATTTATATTTCAATAACTGCAGTCCAAATAAACACAAAAAAATCATTTTATTATACTATTTTTTGGTAACCGTACGTGAAGAATTTTTCTTTTTTCAACGAAACTCGACTGTACTTAACCTGACATCTATTCTGTCTTGTTTCTAATAGCAAATTTTTACCTTCACAAAAAGATTTAATATATTAAAAAAAATTTTTTACTACTTTCTGAATTAAACCGTAGTTCAAACCTATTAGATACATAAAGTAGTGCTAAATAACAAAAGCTGTTAAACGTTTTTATTCAAGTTTTAAAGCGCATACTAATAATTGAAAAGTTTTAGGTTTAATAAAATCCAGCAAATAACATTTATATATCAATAACTACAGTCCAAAAAAAGGAAAGAAATCATTTTATTAAACCATATTTTTGTAACCGTACGTGAAGAATTTTATTTTTTTTCAACGAAACTCGTTTGTAGTCAACCTGACATTTATTCTGTCTTGTTTCTAATAGCAAATTTTTACCTTCACAGAAAAGATTTGATATATATTAAAAAAGAATTTTTTGCTACTTTTTAATATAAACCGTAGTTTAAAAATATTAGATACATAAAGTAATGCTATATAACAAAAGCTGTAAAACGTTTTCTTTCAAGTTTTAAAGCGTATAATAAGAAAATAAAAAGTGTTACGTTCAATAAAATTCAGCTAATAACATTTATTATTTAACAACTGCAGTCCAAAAAAAGGGAAAAAATCATTTTAATACACCATTTTTTGGTTACTGTACGTGAAGAATTCAATTTTTTTTCAACGAAACTCGATTGTAGTTAGCCTGACATACATTCTGCCTTGTTTCTAATAGCAAATTTTTACCTTTACAAAAAAGATTCAATATATTTAAAAAGAAATTTTTGCTGCTTTCTGAATTAAACCGTAGTTTAAAACTATCACATACATAAAGAAATGCTATATAACAAATGCTGTAAAACGTTTTCTTTTAGGTTTTAGAGCGTAAACTAACAAATAAAAAGTGTTACGTTTAATAAAATTTAGCAAGATACATTTATAATACAACAACTGCAGTTTAAAAAAAGGAAAAAAATCATTTTATTACAACATTATTTGGTTACTTTACGTGAAGAATTCAATTTTTTTTCACGAAACTCGATTTTAATAAACCTGACAGCCATTCTGTTTTGATTCTAGTAGCACATTTTAACTGTCGCTAAAAAAATTTAAATATTTTTAGAAAGAAATTTTCGCGACTTTCTGAAATCAACTGTAGTTCAAAACTAGCAAATACATAAAGAAATGCTATAAAAAAAAAGCTGTAAAACGTTTTTTTTCAAGTTTTAACGCGCATACAAACAATTAAAAAGTGTTACGTTTAATAAAATCCAGCAAATAACATTTATATTTCGATAACTTCAGTCCAAAAAAAGAAGAAAAATCATATTAGTACACCATTTTGTTGTTACCGTACGTAAAGAATTAAATTTTTTTTAACGAAACACGATTGTAGTCAACCTGAAAACAATTCTATCTTGATTCTAATAGCAAATTTTTACCTTTACAAAAAAGATTTAATATATTTAAAAAGAAATTTTTGCTACTTTCTGAATCAAACCGTAGTTCATAACTATTAGATACATAAGGAAGTGCTATATAGCAAAAGCTGTACAACGTTTTTTTTAAGTTCTAAAGCTTATAATAACAAATAAAAAGTGCTACGTTCAATAATATTCAGCAAATAACATTCATATTTCAAAAACTGCAGTCCAAAAAAGGGGAAAAAATCATTTTATTACTACATTTGTGGGTTACTTTACGTGAAGAACTCAATTTATTTTCAAAGAAAATCGATTGTTATTAACCTGACATCTATTCTGTTTTGTTTATAGTAACACATTCTAACCGTCGCTAAAAATGTTTAAATATATTTAGATAGAAATTTTTGCGACTTTCTGAAATCAACCGTAGTTCAAAACTAGCAAATACATAAAAAAATGCTATATAAAAGAAGCTGTAAAACGTTTTCTTTCAAGTTTTAAAGCAAATAATAACAAATAAAAAGTGTTACGTTCAATAAAATCCAGCAAATAACATTCATATTATAACTTAACTCCAAAAAAAGGGAAAAAATCATTTTATTACAACATGTTTTGGTTGCTTTACGTAAAGAACTCAACTCATATCCAACGATAATCGATTGTAATAAACCTGACATCTATTCTGTTTGTTTCTAGTAGCACATTCTAACCGTCGCTAAAAATGTTTAAATATATTTAGAAAGAATTTTTTGCGAATTTCTGAAATCAACCGTAGTTCAAAACTAGCA
>NW_014570376.1:15987-17215 GCF_001313835.1 Polistes canadensis
AGATACATAAAGAAATGCTATATAACAAAAGCTGTACAACGTTTTTTTTTCAAGTTTTAAAGCGTATTATAATAAATAAAAAGTGTTACGTTCAATAAAATCCAGCAAATGACATTCATATTTCACCAACTGTTGTCCCAGAAAAGGGCAAAAATCATTTTATTACAACATATTTTTGGTTACTTTACGTGAAGATCTCAATTCTTTTCAACGAAAATCGATTGTAATAAACCTGACATCCTTTCTGTTTTGTTTCTAGTAGCAATATTTAACCGTCGCTAAAAATTTTTAAATATATTTAAAAAGAAATTTTTGCTACTTTCTGAAATCAACCGAAGTTCAAAACTAGCAAATACATAAAGAAATGCTATAAAAAAAATGCTGTAAAACGTTTTCTTTCAAGTTTTAAAGCGCATGCTAAAAATTAAAAAGTGTTAAAATCCAGCAAATACCATTCATATTTCAAAAACTGCAGTCCAAAAAAAGGGAAAAAATCATTTTATTACAAAATTTTATGGTTACTTTACGCGAAGATCTCAATTTATTTTCAACAAAACTCGATTGTAGTTAACATGACATTCATTCTGTCTTGTTTCTAATAGCAAATTATAACTTTCACAAAAAATATTCAATATATTTAAAAAGAAATTTTTGCTACTTTCTGAATTAAACCGTAGTTCAAAACTAATAGATACATAAAGAAATGCTATATAACAAAAGCTGTAAAACGTTTTGTTTTAAGTTTTAAAGCGCATAATCACAGTTAAAAAGTGTTTCTTTCAATTAAATCCAGCAAATACCATTCATATTTTAACAACTGCAGTCCAAAAAAAGGGAAAAAATCATTTTATTACAAAATTTTTTTGTTACTTTAAGTGTTAATCTCAATTCAATTTCAACAAAACTCGATTGTAGTTAACCTGACAATCATTCTGTCTTGATTCTAATAGCAAATTATAACTTTCAAAAAAAATATTCATTATTTTTAAAAAGAAATTTTTGCTACTTTCTGAAATAAACCGTAGTTCAAAACAATTAAATATATAAAGTAATGCTATATAAGAAAAGCTGTAAAACGTTTTTTTCCCAGTTTTAAAGCGAATACTAACAAATAAAAAGTGTAACGTTCAATACAATCCTGCAAATAATATTTATATTTCAACAATTGCAGTCCAAAAAAGGGGAACAAATTATTTTATTACCACATTTTTTGGTTACTTTACGTGAA
>NW_014570377.1:0-3032 GCF_001313835.1 Polistes canadensis
TTTCGTCAAAATAGAATTAAATTCTASACGTAACGTAACCAGGAACAGGTGTAATAAAAAGATTTATTCTCTTTTTTTGGACTTAAGTTTTTGAAATGTAAATGATATTTGCTAGATTTTATTGGACATAACACTTTTTATTGGTTAGTATACTCTTTAAAACTTAAAAGTAAACAGTTCATATCTTCTGTTAAATAGCACATATATATATTTTTATAGGTTTTAATAACGATTTAATCCAGAATTAAACAAAAATTTCTTTACATATGTATTTACAATTTTTTAGCGAAGGTAAAAATGTGCTATTAGATGCAAAGCAGAATAGATGTTTTGTTGACTACAATAGAATTTTGTCAAAAACCAAGTGAATTCAAGACGTGAAGTAACCAAAAAAAGTTGTAGTAAAATGATTAATTCCCTTTTTCTTGACTTTAAGTAGTCCAAATATAAATGATGTTTGGTAAATTTTTACGAACTTAACACTTTTTTTTGTAAGTATAGGTTTTAAAGCTTAAAAGAAAAGGTTTCATAGCTTCTCTTAAATAGCACTTTTATATAAATTTGATAGTTATTCACAAAGTAGCGAAAATATCTGTTATATATATTAAAATTTGTTAGCGAAAGTARAAGTGTGCTATTAGAATCTAAACAAAACAGCTGCTTAGTTGACTCCAACCGAATTTCGTCAGAAAAGAATTACATTCTACACGTAACTAAACCAGAAAGCGGTGTAAAAAAATGATTTTTTATCTTTTTTTTGACTGCAGTAGTTAAAATGTAAACGATATTAGCAGGATTTTATTAAAAATAACGTTTTTTATTTGTTAGTATACGCTTTAAAACTTGAAAGAAAACGTATTATAGCTTTTGCTTTATAGCACTCTTTTAGAAACTTTATAGTTTTTACATACGATTTAATCCAGATAGTAGCGAAAATTTCATTGTAAATATGTTAAAATTATTTTAGCGAATGTAAAAATGTGCTATTAGAAACTAAACAGAATAGATGTTTGGTTGACTGCAATCAAATTATATCGAAAAATAATAAAATTCTACCCCTGAAGTAACCCAAAAAAGTTTTAATAAAATGATTTTTTCTCTTTTCTTCGACTTCAGTTGTGGAAAAGTAAATAATATCTGCCAGATTTTATTGGACATAACACTTTTTATTTTTAAGCGTTAACTTTAAAATTTAAAAGAAAACGTATTATAGCTTTTGTTATACAGAACTTTTATAGAAATTTTATAGTTCTTAACTACGTATTAATACAGAAAGTAACGAAAATTTTTTTTCACATTTGGTAAAAATCATTTAGCGAAGGAAAAAATGTGCTATTTGAAACTGAACAGAAWAGATGTTTGGTTRACAACAATCGAATTCTATCGAAAAATAATTGAATTCTACACCTGAAGTAACCTTAAAAAGTTGTAATAAAATGATTGCTGCTCTTTTCTTTGACTGCAGGTATAGGAAAGTAATAATATTTGCTAGATTTTATTAGACATAACACGTTTTATATGTTAGTATACGCTTTAAAACTAATAGAAAACGATTAATATGTTTTGATTTATAGCATTTTTTTAAAATTTAATAGTTTTTACAGAGGATTTATTCTAGATAGTAGCAAAAATTTTTTTTCAAGTATATTAAAATTATTTTAGCGAGGGTAAAATTGTGCTATTAGAAACTAAACAGAATATATGTTTGGTTGACTTCAATCAAAATATATCGAAAAATAATTAAATTCTACAAGTAAAGTAAACAAAAAAAGTTGTAATAAAATGATTTTTCCTCTTTTCTTCGACTTCAGTTGTGGAAAAGTAAATGATATCTTCCAGATTTTATTGGAAATAACACATTTTATTTTTTAGCATTCACTGTAAAATTTAAAAGGAAACGTATTATAGCTTTTGTTATATAGAACTTTTTTAGAAATTTTATAGTTTTTAACTACGATTTAATACAGAAAGTAACGAAAATTTCTTTTCACATTTGATAAAAATCATTTAGCGAAGGTAAAAATGTGCTATTTAAAACTAAACAGAAAAGATGTTTGGTTGACAACAAACAAATTCTATCAAAATATAATTGAATTCTACACTTTAAGTAAYGTAAAAAAGATGTATTAAAATGATTTTTTCTTTTTTCTTTGACTGCAGTTTTAGAAAATTAAATGGTATTTAGTAGATTTTATTAGACATAACACTTTTGATTTGTTAGTACACGCTTTAAAACTTGATAGAAAACGTTGGAAAGCTTTTGTTTTATAGCATTTTTCTAAAAATTTTATAGTTTTTAACTACGATTTAATGCAGAAAGTAGCGAAAATTTTTTTCCTAATATATTAATAATTTTTTAGCAAAGAAAAAAATGTACTACTTGAAACTAAACAGAATGGATGTCAGGTTGAATTCAATCGAGTTTTGTCGAACGAGAATTGAATCCTACACTTTAAGTAACCCAAAAAAGTTGTAATAAAATGATTTCTTTTCTTTTCTTTAACTGCATTTTGCGAAAATTTAATGGTATTTGCTAAATTGTATTCGAAATAAAACTTTTTATTYGTTAGTATACGCTCCAAAAATAGGAAAAAAACGTTTAATAGCTTTTGCTTTACAGCACTATTTTAGAAATTTTATAGTTTTTACATACGATTTATTCCAGAGAGTAGCGAAAATTTTTTTCTAACTACATAACAGTTATTTTAGCGTAAGTAAAAATATGCTATTAGAAACTGAACAGAATACATTTTTAGTTGACTACAACAGATTTTCGTCAAAAAAGAATTAAATTCCACACGTAACGTAACCAGAAAGCGGTGTAAAAAAATTATTTCTTTCCTTTTTTTGGACTATAGTTGTTGAAATGTAAATGATATTTGCTGGATTTTATTGGATATAACATTTTTATTTATTAGTATACCCTTTAAAACTTGAAGTTAAAGTTTCATATCTTCTGTTAAATAGCACTTTTATATAAATTTTGTAGTTTTTACCAACGATATAATTCACAAATTAGCGAAAATTTCTTT
>NW_014570377.1:3893-6660 GCF_001313835.1 Polistes canadensis
AAATAGTTCTAATTAAATGAATTTTTCCCTTTTTTTGGACTGCAGTTGATAAAATATAAAAAAAATTTGCTGGATTTTATCGGACTAAACACTTTTTATTTGTTAGTATAGGCTTTAAAGCTAAAAAGAAAAGGCTTTATAGCTTCTCTTAAGTAGCACTTTTAAATAAATTTTGTAGTTTTTACTTACGATTCAATTCACAATGTAGCGAAAATTTCTTTTACATATAATAAAAATTTGTTAGCGAAGGTAAAAGTGTGCTTTTAGTAACTAAACAGAATAGATGTTTAGTTGACTACAACCGATTTTTGTCAAAAAAGAATTGAATTCTACACGTAACGTAACCAGAAAGCGGTTTAAAAAAATGATTTTTTCTCTTTTCTTCGACTGCAGTTTTTGATATTTAAATGGTATTTGCTAGATTTTATTAGACATAACACTTATTATTTTTTACTATACGCTTTGAAACTTGAAAGAAAACGTTTTATAGCTTTTGTTTTATTGCACTTTTTTAGAAATTTTATAGTTTTTAACTAAAATTTAATCCAGAAAGTAGCGAAAATTTTTGTCTTTATATATTAATAATTTTTTAGCGAACGCAAAAATGAGTTTTTAGAAAATAAACAGAATAGATGTTTAGTTGACAACAATAGAATTTTATCAAAAAATAATTGGTTTCTACACTACAAGTAACCTAAAAAAGTTGTATTAAACTTACTTTATCTTTTCTTCGACTGCACTTGTGGAAAAGTAAATAATATTTGGTAGATTTTATTAGGCGTAACACTTTTTATTTGTTAGAATATGCTTTAAAACTAGAAAAAAAACCTTTAGTAGCTTTTGTTATATAGAATTTTATTTTAAATTTTGTAGTCTTTAACTACGACCTAATCCAGAAAGTAGCGAAAATTTCTTTTTAAATATATTTAAAATATATTAGCGAATGTAAAAGTGTGCTATCAGAAACTAAACAGACTAAATATCTGGTTGACTACTATCGAATTTTGTCGAAAAATAATTGAATTATAGACCCGAAGTAACCAAAAAATGTTGTAATAAATTAATTTCTTCTCTTTTCTTCGACTGCAGGTGTAAAAATGTAATCGATATTTGCTAGAATTTATTCGACATAAAACTTTGTATTTGTTTGTATACGCTTTAAATCTAGAAAGAGAACGTTTTAAAGCGTTTGTAATATGTGAATTTTTTATAAATTTTATAGGTTTTAACTACGATGTCATCCAGAAAGTAGCGAAAATTTCTTTTTAAATATATTAAAAATATTTTAGCGAAGGTAAATATGTGCTATTAGAAACTGAAGAGAATAGATGTTTAGTTGACTACAATCGAATTATATCGAAAAATAAATCAATTCTACACTTAAAGTAACTTAAAAAAGGTGTAATAAAATGATTTTTTCTCTTTTCTTTGACTGCAGTTTGGAAAAATTAATGGTATTTGCTAGATTTTATTGGACATACCTCTTTTTATTTGTTAGTATACGCATTAAAACTTGAAAGAAAACGTTTTACAGTATTTGTTTTATAGCAATTTTTTAGAAATTTTATAGTTTTTAACTACGATTTAATCTAGAAAGTAGCGAATATTTCTTTCTTTATATATTAATATTATCTTAGTAAAGGTAAAAATGTGCTACAAGAAACTAAACAGAATAGATTTTTAGTTGACCACAATCGAACTTTATCAAAAAATAATTAAATTTTACACTTGAAGTTATATAAAACAGTTGTATTAAACTGATTTTTTCTCTTTTCTTAGACTGCAGTTGTGGGAGAGTAAATGATATTTGACAGATTTTATCAGACATAACACTATTTATTGGTTAGTATACGCTTTTAATCTAGAAAGAAAACGTTTTATATCTTTTGTTATATAGCACTTTTTTATAAATTTTATAGATATTACCATCGATTTAATCCAGAAACTAGCGAACATTTATTTTTATAAATAATAAAAATATTTGAGCGAAAGTAAAAATGTGCTATTAGAAACTAAACACAATAAATGTTAGGCTGACTACAATCGAATTATATCAGAAAATTATTAGGTACTACACTTGAAGTAATATAAAAAAGTTGTATTAAACTGATTATTTCTCTTTTCTTTAACTGCAGTTGTAGGAAAGTAAATGGTATTTGATAGATTTTATTAGACATAACACTTTTTATTTGTTAGAATATGCTTTCAAACTAGAAAAAAAACCTTTAGTAGCTTTTGTTATATAGAATTTTATTTTAAATTTTGTAGTCTCTAACTACGACCTAATCTAGAAAGTAGCGAAAACATCGTTTTAAATATATTTGAAATATATTAGCGAATGTAAAAGTGTGCTATTAGAAACTAAACAGAATAGATGTTTTGTTGACTACAACCGAATTTCGTCAAAAAAGAATTGATTTCTACACAAAACGTAACTAGAGAACGGTGTATTAAAAATTATTTATTCCCTTATTTTAGACTGCAGTGGTTAAAACGTAAATGATATTTTCTTGATTTTATTGCAAATACCACTTTTTATTTGTTAGTTTACGCATTAAAACTTGAAAGATAAAGTTTTATTTCTTCTGTTAAATAGCACTTTATTATAAATTTTGTAGTTTTTACCAACGATATAATTCACAAAGTAGCGAWACTTTCTTTTAAATATATTAAAAAATTGTTAGGGAAGGTAGACATGTGGTATTAGAAAATAAACAGAATAGATTTTTAGTTTACTACAATCGAATTTCGTCAAAAAAGAATTGAA
>NW_014570377.1:8422-9346 GCF_001313835.1 Polistes canadensis
AGCAAAGGTGAAAATGTGCTATTAGAAACTAAACAGGATAGATGTTTAGTTGACTGCAACTGAATTTCGTTCAAAAAAGAATTGAATTCTACACGAAACGTAACCAGAAAACGGTATAGTAAAATGATTTATTCCCTTGTTCTTGATTTTCAGTAGTCCAAATATAAATGATATTTGCTAAATTTTTATGAACTTAATACTTGTTTTTGTAAGTATAGGCTTTCATGCTTGAAAGAAAACGTTTCCTTGCTTCTCTTAAATATCACTTTTATTTAAATTTTGTAGTATTTACTTAAGATTCAATTCCCAAAGTATCGAAAATTTTTTCTAAATTTATTAAAAAATTGTTAGCGAAGGTAAAAGTGTGCTATTAGGAACTAAACAGAATAGATGTTTAGTTGACTACAACCGAATTTTGTCAAAAAAAGAATTCAATTTTTCAAGAAACGTAACCAAAAAACGGTGTAATAAAATGATTTTCTTTTTTTATGGACTGCAGTGGTTGAACTGTAAATGATATTTGCTGGATTTTATTGGAGCTAACACTTTTTATTTGTTAGTATAAAATTTAAAGCTTGACAGAAAAGGTTTCATAGCTTCTCTTAAATAGCACTTTTATATAAATTATGTAGCTTTTACCGACGATTTAATTCACAAAGTAGCGAAAATTTATTATAAATATATATTTAGAAATTGTTAGCGAAGGTAAAAATAGGCTATTAGAAAATAAACAGAACAGATGTTTAGTTGACTACAACCGAATTTCGTCAAAAAAGAATTAAATTTTACACGTAACGTGACACGAAATAGTTGCAATTAAATGATCTTTTTACTTTTTTTGGACTGCATTGGTTGAACTGTAAATGATAATTGCCAGATTTTATTGAAAATAACAGTTTTTATTTGTTAGTATACGCATTAAAC
>NW_014570377.1:11506-17839 GCF_001313835.1 Polistes canadensis
GTTTTTTTCTTTTTTCTCCGACTGCAGGTGTAAAAATATAATCGATATTTGCTAGAATTTATTCGACATAATACTTTGTATTTGTTTGTATACGCTTTAAAACTAGAAAGAAAACGTTTTAAAGCGTTTGTAATATAGAACTTTTTTTATAAATTTTATAGTATTTAACTACGATTGAATCCAGAAAGTAGCGAAAACTTCTTTTTAAATATATCTAAATTATATAAGCAAAGGTAAAAATGTGCTAATAGAATCTAAACAGAAAAAATGTCTTGTTGACTACAATAGAATTTTTTCGAAAAATAACTGAATTATATAACAAAAGTAACCAAAAAATGTTGTAATATAATGATTTTTTCTCTTTTTTTTGAATGCAGTTGGAGAAAATTAATAGTATTTGCTAGATTTTATAAGACATAACTCTTTTTATTTGTTAGGATACGCTTTAAAACTTGAAAGAAAACTTTTTATAGCTTTTGTTTTATTGCACTTTTTTAGAATCATTATAGTTTTTAACTAAAATTTAATCCAAAAAGTAGCGAAAATTTCTGTTTTTATATATTAATAATTTTTTAGCAAAGTTATAAATGAGCTATCAGAAACAAAACAGACTAAATGTCTAGGTGACTACTATCGAATTTTGTCGAAAAATAATTGAATTATACACTTGAAGTAACCTACAAAAGTTGTAATAAAATGAATTTTTCTCTTTTCTTCGACTGCAGTTTGGGAAATTTAAATGGTATTTGCTAGATTTTATTAGACATAACAATTTTTATTTGTTTTTATACGCTTTGAAACTTGAAAGAAAACGTTTTATAGCTTTTGTTTTATTGCACTTTTTTAGAAATTTTATAGTTTTTGATTAAATTTAATCTAGAAAGAAGCGAAAATTTCTGTCTGCATATATTAATAATTTTTTAGCAAAGGTAAAAATGAGCTATTAGAAACTAAACAGAATAGATGTTTGGTTGACTACAATAGAATTATATCAAAAAGTAATTTGATTCTACACGTAACGTTAACAGAAAGCGATTTAAAAAAATGATTTTTTCTCTTTTTTTAGACTGCAGTGGTTGAACTGTTAATGATAATGGCTGGACTTTTTCGGATTCTACACTTATTATTTGTAAGTATACGTTTTATAGCTTAAAAGAAAAGGTTTTAAGTTTCTCTTAAATAGCCCTTTTATATAAATTTTGTAGTTTTTACCTACGATTCAATTTATAAAGTAGTGAAAATTTCATTTAAATATATAACAAATTGGTAGGGAAAGTAAGCATGTGCTATTAGAAACAAAACAGAATAGATATCATGTTTATTACAATTAATTTCCGTCGAAAAGGATCGAGTTCTTCACGTTAAGTAACCAAAAAATGTTGTAATACAATGATTTCTTCTCTTTTCTTCGCTTGCAGTTGTTAAAAAGTAAATGATATATGCTAGATTTTATTATACATAACACGTTTTATTTGTTAGTATACGCTTTAAAACTAGAAAGAAAACGATTAACAGTTTTTGTTATATAGCATTATTTTATGTATTTTATAGTTTTTAACTACGATTTAATCTAGAAAGAAGCGAAAATTTCTTTCCTAATATATTAATAATTTTTTAGTAAAGAAAAAAATTTGCTACTTGAAACTAAAAAGAATGGATGTCAGGTTGAATAGAATCTAGTTTCGTCAAACGAGAATTGAATTCTGCACTAAAAGTAACCAAAAAAAGTCAAAGTAAAATAATTTTTTTTTTGTTTCTTYGACTGTAGTTGKGAAAATTTTAWTAGTATTGACTAGATTTTATTAATCATAACACGATTTATTTGTTAGWATACGCTTTAAAACTAGAAAGAAAACGTTTAATAGCTTTTACTTTATAGCACTCTTTCAGGAATTTTATAGTTTTTACCTACGATTTAATCCAAAAAGTAGTAAAAATTTCTTTTTCAATATAATAAAAATATCTAAGCAAAGGTAAAAATGTGCTATTGGAAACGAAACAGAATAGATGTTTGGTTTGCTACAAATATTATCGAAAAATTATTAAAATCTACACTTAAAGTAACCTGATAAAAGTTGTAATAAAATGATTTTTTGTCTTTTCTTTTACTGCATTTTAGGAAAATTAAATAGTATTAAGTAGATTTTATTGGACCTAACAATTTTGATTTGTTAGTACACGATTTAAATCTTGATTAAAAACGTTTGTTAGATTTTGTTTTATAGCACTTTTCTAGAAATTTTATAGTTTTTAACTACGATTTAATTTAGAAAGTAGCGAAACTTTCTTTCTAAATATATTAGTAATTTTTTAGCGAAGAAAAAAATGTGCTACTTGAAACTAAACAGAACAGGTGTCAGGTTGATTTCTTTGGAGTTTCGTCGACCGAGAATTGGATTCTACACCTAAAGTAACCGAAAAAAGTCTTAGTACAATGATTTTTTTTTTCTTTGACTGCAGTTAGTGAAATTCTAATGGTATTTGCTAGATTTCATTAAACATAACACTTGTTATTTGTTTGTATGTGGTTCAAAAATAGAAAGAAAACGTTTAATAGCTTTTGCTTTATAGCTCTTGGTTAAAAATTTTAAAGTTTTTACATACAATTTAATCAGGATAGTAGCGAAAATTTCTTTTTAAGTATATTTAAATTATTTTAGCGAAAGTAAAAATATACTATTAGAAAATAAACATAATTGATGTTTGGTTAGCTGCAATCAAATTATATCGAAAAATAATTAAAATCTACACATTAAGTAACCTAAAAAAGTTGTAATAAGATGATTTTTTCTCTTTTTTTAGCTTGCAGTTGTGAAAATGTAAATAATATATGCTAGATTTTGTTAGACATAACACGTTTTTTTTGTTAGTGTACGCTTTAAAACTAGAAAGAAAACGATTAATACCTTTTGTTATATAGAAATTTTTTAGAAATTTTACAGTTTTTAACTACGGTTTAATCTAGAAAGTAGCGAAAATTTCTTTCTTCATATATTAATATTATCTTAGCGAAGGTAAAAATGTGCTACAAGAAACTAAACAGAATAGATTTTTAGTTGACCACAATCGAATTTTATCAAAAAATAATTAAATTTTACACTTGAAGTTATATAAAACAGTTGTATTAAACTGATTTTTTCTCTTTTCTTAGACTGCAGTTGTGGGAGAGTAAATGATATTTGACAGATTTTATCAGACATAACACTATTTATTGGTTAGTATACGCTTTTAATCTAGAAAGAAAACGTTTTATATCTTTTGTTATATAGCACTTTTTTATAAATTTTATAGATATTACCATCGATTTAATCCAGAAACTAGCGAACATTTATTTTTAAAAATAATAAAAATATTTGAGCGAAAGTAAAAATGTGCTATTAGAAACTAAACACAATAAATGTTAGGCTGACTACAATCGAATTATATCAAAAAATAATTAGGTACTACACTTGAAATAATATAAAAAAGTTGTATTAAACTGATTATTTCTCTTTTCTTCAACTGCAGTTGTAGGAAAGTAAATGGTATTTGATAGATTTTATTAGACATAACACTTTTTATTTGTTAGAATATGCTTTCAAACCAGAAAAAAAACCTTTAGTAGCTTTTGTTATATAGAATTTTATTTTAAATTTTGTAGTCTCTAACTACGACCTAATCCAGAAAGTAGCGAAAACATCGTTTTAAATATATTAAAAATATATTAGCGAATGTAAAAGTTTGCTATCAGAAACTAAACAGACTAAATATCTGGTTGACTACTATCGAATTTTGTCAAAAAATAATTAAATTAAACACCTGAAGTAATCAAAAAATGTTGTAATAAAATAATTTCTTCTCTTTTCTTCGACTGCAGGTGTAAAAATGTAATCGATATTTGCTAGAATTTATTCGACATAACACTTTGTATTTGTTTGTATACGCATTAAATTTAGAAAGAGAACGTTTTAAAGCGTTTGTAATATGTTAATTTTTTATAAATTTTATAGGTTTTAACTACAATGTCATCCAGAAAGTAGCGAAAATTTCTTTTTGAATATATTAATGTTTTCTTAGCGAAGGTAAAAATGTGCTACAAGAAACTAAACAGAATAGATTTTTTGTTGACTACAATCGAATTTTATCAAAAAATAATTGGGTACTACACTTAAAGTAATATAAACAAGTTGTATTAAATTGATTTTTTCTCTTTTCTTCGACTGCAATTGTGGAAAAGTAAATGATATTTGACAGATTTTATTAGACATAAAACTATTTATTGGTTAGTATACGCTTTTAAACTAGAAAGAAAACGTTTTATATCTTTTGTTATATAGCTCTTTTTTAAAAATTTTATAGATTTTACCTTCGATTTAATCAAGAAAGTAGCAAAAATTTTTTTTTTAAAATATTACTAATAATTTAGCGTAGGTAAAAATGGGATGTTACAAACTAAACAGAATAGATGTTTGGGTTGGTACTTTCGAATAATATCGAAATATAATTAAAACTACACTTGAAGTAACCTATAAAAGTTGGAATAAAATGATTTTTTCTCTTTTCTTTGACTGCAGTTGGGGAAAATTAGATAGTACCTGCAAGATTTTATTGGACATAACGCTTTTTATTTGTTAGGATACGCTCTAATACTTGAAAGTAAACGTTTTATAGCTTCTGTTAAGTAGCACTTTTTTATATAAATTTTGTAGTTTTTAATAACGATTTCATTCACAAAGTAGCAAAAACTTCTTTTTAAATATATGTACAATTTTTTAGCGGAGGTAATAATGTGCTATTAGAAACTAAACAGAATAGATGATTTGTTGACTACAACCGAATTTCGTCAAAAAAGAATTGATTTCTACACAAAACGTAACTAGAGAACGGTGTATTAAAAATGATTCATTCCCTTATTTTAGACTGCAGTGGTTAAAACGTAAATGATATTTGCTTGATTTTATTGCAAATAACACTTTTTATTTGTTAGTTTACGCATTAAAACTTGAAAGWTAAAGTTTTATTTCTTCTGTTAAATAGCACTTTATTATAAATTTTGTAGTTTTTACCAACGATATAATTCACAAAGTAGCGAWACTTTCTTTTAAATATATTAAAAAATTGTTAGGGAAGGTAGACATGTGGTATTAGAAAATAAACAGAATAGATTTTTAGTTTACTACAATCGAATTTCGTCAAAAAAGAATTGAATTCTACACGTAATGTAAACAGAAAGCGGTGTAATAAAATGATTTTTACTCTTCTTTTGGACTGCAGTTGTTGAAATGTAGATGATATTTTCTGCATTCTATTAAAAACAACACTATTTATTTGTTAGTACATGCTTTAAAACTTGAAAGTAAACGTTTCATATCTTCTGTTAAATAGCACATATATATAAATTTTGTGATTCTTAACTACGATTCAAWTCACAAAGTAGCGAAAATTTAATRTAAATATAATCAAAAATTGATAACGTAKGTAAAAATGTGCTATTAGAAACAAAACAGAATAAATGTTTAGTTGAATACAACCGARTTTYGTCAAAAATRAATTGAATTCTATACGTATCGTAACYAGAAAGAGGGGTAAAAAAATGATTAATTCCTTTAWTTTAGACTGCAGTGGTTAAAACGTAAATGTCAATTGCTGGATTTTTTTTGGATTTAMCACTTTTTATTTGTAAGTATACGCGTTAAAACTTAAAAGTAAACGTTTCATAGCTTATGTTAAATAGCACTTTTATATAAATTTTGTAGTTCTTAAGTACGATTTAATTCACAAAGTAGCGAAAAATTCTTTGTAGGTATATTTACAATTTTTTAGCGAAGGTAAAAATGTGCTATTAAAAACTAAACAGAATATATGTTTAGTTGACTACAACCCCATTTCGTCAAAAAAGAATTGAGTTCTACACGTAACGCACCAGAAAGCGGTGTAATAAAATTATTTTTTTTTGTTTTTGACTGCAGTTGATAAAATGTAAAAAACTTTGCTGGATTCTATCGGACTAAACACTTTTTATTTGTTATTATACGCTTTAAAACTAAAAAGTAAACGTTTCATAGTTTCTGTTAAATAGCGCAATTATATAAATTTTGTAGTTTACAACTACGTTTTCCATCACAAAGTAGCGAAAATTTAATTTAAGTATATTAAAAAACTGTTATCGAAGGGGAAAACGTGCTATTAGAAACTAAACAGGATAGATGTTTTGATGACTACAATCGAATTTCGTCAAAAAAGAATTGAATTCTACACGTAACGTAAACAGAAAGCAGTGTAATAAAATGATTTTTACTCTTCTTTTAAACTGCAGTTGTTAAAATGTAAATGATATTTTTTGGATTTTATTAG
>NW_014570378.1:0-1228 GCF_001313835.1 Polistes canadensis
ACTAACAAATGAACAGTGTTACGTTCAATAAAATCTAGCAAATAACTTTTAAATTTCAACAACTGCAGTCCAAGAAAAGGAAAAAACTCATTTTATTACAACTTTTTTAGGTTACTTTAGGAGTAGAATTCAATTTTTTTTGACAAAATTTGATTGTAGTCAAACTGACATCTATTCTGTCTTGTGACCATTAGCACATTTTACCGTCGCTATAAATGTTTAAATATATTTAGAAAGAAATTTTCGGTAGTTCCTAAATTTAATCGTAGTTAAAAACTATCAGATAATAAAAAAAATGCTATATAAAAAAAGCTATAAAACATTATCTTTCAAGTTTAAAAGCGTATTCTAATAAGTAAAAAGTGTTATGTCTAATAAATTTTAGCTGATATCATTTACTTTTCCACAACTGTAATCGAAGAAAAGAAAAACAATCATTTTATTACAACATTTTTAAGTTACTTAACGAGAAGAATCCAATTCTTTTTCTACGTAACTCGATTGTAGTAAACCTGACATTTTATCTGTTTTGTTTCTAGTAGCACATTTTAACCGCCGCTGAAAATGATTAAATATATTTAGAAAGAAATTTTTGCTACTTTCTGAATTAAATTGTAGTAAAAACTATCAGATACATAATGAAATGCTATATAACAAAAGCTATTAAACACTTTCATTTAGGTTTTAAAGCGCATACTAACAAATAAAAAGAGTTACGTACAATAAAATCCAGCAAATACCATTTAAATTTCAACTGCAGGCCAAAGAAAGAAATAAAATCATTTTATTACAACATTTATAAGTTACTTTACGCTTAGAATTCAATTCTCTTTTAACGAAACTCAATTATAGTAAACCTGACATCAATTCTGTCTTATTTTTAATAGCACATTTTTACCTTCACAAAAAAAATTTAATATATTTGAAAAGAAATTTTTCCTACTTTCTGAATTAAACCGTATTTTAAAACTATCAGATACGTAAAGAAATGCTATATAACAAACGCTGTAAAACGTTTTCTTTTAAGTTTTAAAGCGTATACTAGCAAATAGAAAGTTTTAGGTCCCATAAATACAAGCAAATAACTTTTATATTTTAACAACTGCAGTCCAAAAAAAAGAAAAAAACCGCTCTATTAGAACATTTTTAGTTACCTAACGTGAAGAATCCAATTCTTTTTTAGCGAAACTCGATTGTAGTTTACCTGACATTTAATCTGTTTTGTTTC
>NW_014570378.1:3630-5821 GCF_001313835.1 Polistes canadensis
GGACGGCCCCACCACTACACTACAGTCTCCCCTCACAACAACCCTGCCTCAAGATGGCAGCGAAACTAGCGCTCCAAGAGGCGCGGGCTAACACCATCTCAACTTTGACTGCCAACTCAAAGAACTTCCACACTATGGACCTCTCAACCGCTATCGACACAAGGGAGTTGCTTCGCACGGCATGGTTAAAGTTCGATGCCGAACACGACCGCATCGTATCGTCATCTCGCGAAACAGCCATGAAACAGTCCCACGTCAAGGAAAATCGCTACGATGCGAACATGCAGGCATATCTAGGCAGAGTAACGCTGTTAAACTTGCGGATAAAAGAAGTCTCCCAGCAAGTAACACCTGTCACATCTCAAAGAGCATCTCGTTTTAGGAAGGTACTTCCCAACATCTCGTTACCGAAGTTCTCCGGTGCCTTCTCAGAGTGGAAACCCTTTRAGGAACTGTTTTCCTCAATGATCAAGGACAACTCAGACCTCTCACAAGTGGAGAAGTTACACTATCTTCGGGCCAGCCTGGAGGGAGTAGCGGCTAAAGTCATCTCAGATCTAAAACTATCCGCTGATTACTTTACGATAGCATGGAATAGATTGTCAGATAGATTCGACAACGAACGCCTATTAATCCTGGCTCATCTCGATAAGCAGATGACCCTTCCTCGCAGCAAGGAAGGGTCATCTGGATCCCTCAACAAATTAATCAATATAGTGACGTCATCTCTCAGTGCTYTAGCAACATTAGRATGCCCGACTGACCAATGGGATCACATTATCGTTCCTCAGGTGGGATTAGCACTGGACGACAAGACTCGCGAAGACTGGGAAACCAGGCTAGGAACATCAAGCGAGTTCCCACCGCTGGAGAAACTAATGAGTCATCTCACTAGCACGGCTAGAGCACTGGAACATATCGAGACTCGTAAGTTTTACGAGGGATCCATCAAGACATCTCAACGAGCCAAATCTCCCCCCACCATGTCCTACGCAAGGGCCTTAAACGTAAAGGCTGAGGCCACTACAGCTACACCTATACCTCATCCTACACGATCATCTCAGTCGGCATTGGATGAAAGGCCAGTTAAAGAACATCCGATGCCATTCATAACAGACCTCTCCAACACCTGCAGCTATTGTAGTCAGAAGCACTACATCGCCTTTTGCCCTTTCTTCAAGAATTCAAGTCACCTGAAGAAGGAGAAGATCATAGCAGAATCTCGCCTATGTTATAACTGCTTGGGCAGACATAACGTTAGGCAATGTAGGAGTACTAGGCGATGCAACCAGTGGGGAGATCGGCACCACACGCTCATACATCCCGAGAAAAGGATGACAACGTCCAGGACATCTCCTCCTACAACCAGAACATCTCCTCCAATCTCAAGGACATCTCCTCCAACATCGTCTAGGACATCTCCTCCAACATCGTCAAAGACATCTCCTCCAACATCGTCTAGGACATCTCCTTCTACATCAAGATCATCGCTGCCAATATCAAGGACTTCGAGCTCTCTCTCAGAGACAACACAGTTATCTCAGAGTGTCTCGTTTTCGCAGGGCTCACAAGTATCATCAGATAAGTCACCGAGAGAGGATCGTCGTAAATCACCAAAGAAGTCATCTCTACGCCTATCCTCTAGTCCGAAGTCATCATCATCCACCTCCGGTACGTTAACTCCCAGACCTCTCTCCAAACCGAAGGCTCCTGTTTCTGACTCCCCTCACAAGTCATCTTCAACTTGATCATCTCCTCCTAAGTCCATACCTACCAAGAAGAGTCCTTCTCAGAACTCTTCAAAAAAGGCGTCCTCAGAATGAGGAGTAGGTAGGACATCTCATAATCCACACCGTCCTTTCAGATCCATCTTAAAATCAACCATCTCATCCTCCTCAAGGTCCTCTCAGACAACGAAACGAGTCAGATTCTCGTCGCCTATCTCAGACATCGATCGTTCGTCTAACCCATCGCTTTCAACGTGCTCTAGAGCTCCAGTACTCTTTGCTACTTGTAAAGCCTTTGCCATATCTTCAAATGGATCGCCTAAGTTAGTACGTCTTCTCATTGATCCTGGATCAGAGTTGACGTTAGTTTCTTCTAAAATCATAGCTAAGCTAAAGCCTAGCCGTACTCTAGGAAACATTTCTATTCAGGGTGTGGGTAGTACATCTCCAGGAGCGACCCAAGG
>NW_014570378.1:7291-8444 GCF_001313835.1 Polistes canadensis
AAGTGGAAAAGTAATTCTCCYAACCTCACTCGCACCTCTCTCTCACAGTCTGACAGCTCGCCTGTTCATTCGTTTGATAATAGCACTACCAAGATTTTAGGCATCTCCTGGAACTCTCAGAAAAATGTGTTTTCTTTTCACGGTACCATCTCTTTCCATCAAGCTGTCACGAAACGCATCATTCTCTCCGAAGTTGCCCAATTGTTTGATACTCTTGGACTCCTCTCTCCGGTAGTGATCAAAGCGAAAGTCCTCATGCAACGACTCTGGTTGAAAAAGGTTGGTTGGGATGATCATCTCACTCCAGACATAGTTCACGAGTGGTCCCAGTTTAGGCAACATCTTTCCCAGTTATCGGTCATAGAGACTCCCCGATGGATAAACCTCTCGTCAAAGGCGACCTCAGTACAGGTTCATGGCTTCTCAGACGCCTCTCAACTTGCTATGGCAGCAGTTGTATATCTCAGTGTGTCGTATGCTGTCTCATCTTCAGTAGTAAGTTTGGTCTGTGCTAAGACAAAAGTAGCTCCTCTCAAGAGGTTGACCATTCCTAGACTTGAACTCTCAGCAGCGGCTCTGCTAGCCAGGCTGACTGCAAAAGTAATTAGACTTCTCGACCTCTCGGACGTTCTTACTTTTCTGTGGTCTGACTCTTCTGTGACCCTTGCATGGGTCAAAAACAATCCTATGAGATGGAAGGAATTCGTAGGCAATAGGGTAGCCGCTWTTCACGAGTCTGTACCCCATGCTCATTGGAGATTCATCTCCGGGAAGCTCAATCCAGCGTACTGTGCATCTCGTGGTCTCAGTTCATCTCAACTCATTGATCACCCACTATAGTGGAGTGGTCCACCATTGCTTTCTCAGTCGCCAGAATTTTGGCCCTTGTCAGTGCCACCCTCACCGGAAGAGGATATGGAGAAACGTCCTGGCATCTCACTTGCACTCTCACAAGCCCAACCTCTAGTTTGGGATCTCGTTGACCTTCCTCAATCATCCTCCTTTCATCGGCATCTCACTACACTACTTCGGATCACGGCAATTATTCAGAGAGCGGTCTCGCGCTTTAAGAAGGTTCCTGGTTCGAGCTTGTCCGCATCGCCATTGAATCCAGCAGATCTGGAGAAGGCAAAATCGTTCTGGATACGCGCGA
>NW_014570378.1:9942-11340 GCF_001313835.1 Polistes canadensis
GACGTCATCCTCTGCGTGTTACTTTCCTATTGATTGTTTGTCATCTCTTCCTAGCGTGGAACTCGCTCATTGGTTTATTGTCCTTTTTCCACTTCCCCTCTGTTCCTCTAATCGAACTGAAAAGTGGCGTTGTCCAGCAGAATCATTCAAGAAGTTAACCAGTGCGGACGTACATTTGCAAATCTCGGAAAATTGTGAATCATCTCATAGTCTTCATCTCGCTTCATTCTCATTTCTAACCGCTCCATCTAATCTCACTCTCGCTTTTTCTCATCTAGACCATCCTTGTAATTGTGTCTTTCTGACTGATCATCTCTTTATACTCTCTCTCACTAACGACCTCTCAGGTAATCTCATAACCTTTATCTCTAATCTGATCATCTTTATATACTTTCTGACCTCTCATTTCTGTATTTTTCGTTTCATTAATTATTACTACATTTTTCTTTTGCTTTAACGACTTCTCGTGCTACGTACTTCCTGTACACGTGGCGTGATATCCGGTACACGTGTCGTAGCTTACCTATTACTGTTTGTCAAACCTATTATACTTTCGCTATCTCTAATTTTCTGTTCATAATTGTTAATAAATCATGTTACACATAAATTCTACACGAAATTAAGACAATACAGTCCACTAGCCTATCTCTCCTATTTCCTTGTGTTTTCTTAGGGCATCCTTTTCCAACCTACTAATTTTCTGCCTATCTCGAACATATACTAATAAGTAAAAAGTGTTATGTCCAAAAAATTTTAGCTGACATCATCTACTTTTCCACAATTGTAGTCGAAGAAAAGGAAAAAAATCAATTTATTACAACTTTTTTAGGTAACTTCAGGTGTAGAATTTAATTATTTTTAGACAAAATTCGATTGTAGTCAACCTGACATATATTCTGGTTCGTTACTAATAGAAGATTTTACCGTCACTATAAATTTTCAATATATTTAAGAAAAATTTTCGCTGCTTTATAAATTAAATAATAGTTAAAAGCTATCAGATACATAAAAAAATGCTATATAACAAACGCTATAAAACGTCTTAATTCAAGTTTTAAAGTGTATATTAAAAAAAAGAAAATTTTAGGTCTAATAAAATCAAGAAAATAACATTTATATTTCAAAAACTGCAGACCAAAACAAGGAAAAAAATCATTTTATTACAACATTCCTAGGTTACTTAACGTGAAGAATTTAATTCTTTTTTAACGAAACTCGATTGTAGTAAACCTGATGTTTAATCTGTTTTATTTCTAGTAGCACATTTTAAACGTCGCTAAAAAGATTGAATAAATCTAAAAAGAAATTTTTGCTACTTTCTAAACTAAACCGTAGTTCAAAACTATCAGATACATAAAGAAATGCTATATAACAAAAGCTGTAAAACGTTTTCTTTCA
>NW_014570378.1:11888-17448 GCF_001313835.1 Polistes canadensis
ACAATTGCAGTCCAAAAAAAAGAAAAAAATCAATTTATTACAACATTTTTTGGTTACTTAACGTGAAGAATTTAATTTATTTTCAACGATATTCGATTGTAGTAAACCTGACATTTATTTTGTTTTGGTTGTAGTAGCACATTTTTACCGTTACTAAAAATGTTTAAATATATTTGGAAAGAAATTTTCGCAAGTTTCTAAATTTAATTGTAGTTACAAACTATCAGTTACATAAAGAAATGCTATATAACAAAAGCTATAAAACGTTTTAGTTCAAGTTTTAAAGCGTATACTAACAAATAGAAAGTTTTATGCCCATTAACTTTTAGCTGATATCATTTACTTTTCCTCAACTGTAGTCATAGAAAAGGAAAAAAATCATTTAATTACAACTTTTTTAGGATACTTCAGGTGTAGAATACAATTATTTTTTGACAAAATTCGATTGTAGTCAACCTGACATCTATTATATCTTGTTACTAATAGTACATTTTACTGTCACTACAAATTTTTCAATATATTTAGGAAAAATTTTCGCTGCTTTATAAATTAAATAAAAGTTAAAAGCTATCAGATACATAAAGAAATGCTACATAACAAAAGCATTAAAACGTTTTCTTTCAAGTTTTAATACGCATACTAACAAATAGAAAGTTTTAGGTCCAATAAAATCGAGCAAATAACATTTATATTTTAACAACTGCTGTCCAAAAAAAGGAAAAAATCATTTTATTACAACTTTTTTTGTTTACTTTACGTAAAGAATTTATTTCTTATTTAACGAAACTCTAGTGTAGTAAACCTGAAATTTAAACTGTTTTTTTTCTAATAGCACATTTTTACCGTCGCTAAAAACTTTTTATTATATATAGAAAACAAATTTACGCCACTTTCTAGATTAAATCGTTGTTAAAAAGTATAAAATTTCAAAAAAAGTGCTATATTACAAAAGATATAAAACGTTTTCTTCGATGTTTTAAAGGGTATTCTTACAAATAAAAAGTTTTAAGTCAGAAAAAATTTAGCAAACATCGTTTATATTTGGACTACTGCAGTCGCAGAAAATAAAAAAAATCATTTTATTACAACTTTTTTTGATTACTTTACGTATAGAATTCAATCCTTTTTCAACGAAACTCGATTGTAGTAAACATGATATCCATTTTGTTTTGTTTCTAGTAGCACATTTTTAACGTCGCTAAAAAATTCTTAATATATTTAGTATTAAATTTTTGCTACTTTCTGAAATAAAATGTAGTTTAAAACTATTAGATACATAACGAAATGCTATATAACAAAAGCTATAAAACATTTTCTTTCAAGTTTTAAAGCGTATACTAATAAGTACAAAGTGTTATGTCTAATTAAATCCAGCAAATAACCTTTATATTTTAACAACTGCGGTCCAAAAAAAGAAAAAAAATCATATAGTTACAAAATTTTTAGGTTACTTAACGTAAAGATTTCCACTCTTTTTCAACGAAACTCGATTGTAGTAAACCTGACATCTATACTGTCTTGTTACTAATAGCACATTTTAGCATCACTTTCAATTTTTCAATTTATTAAGGAAAATTTTCGCAGCTTTATGAATTAACCGTAGTTCACAACGAGCAGATACATAAAGAAATGCTATATAACAAAGGCTATAAAAAATTTTCTTTCAAGTTTTAAAGCGTATACTAACAAATAAAAAGTGTTACGTTCAATAAAATCCAGCAAATAACATTTATATTTCAACAAATGCAGTCCAGAAAATGGAAAAAAATCATTTAATTATAACATTTTTTGGTTACTTTACGTGAAAAATTCAGTTCTTTTTCGACGAAAATCGATTGTAGTCAACCTTACATCTATTTTGTCTGGTTACCAATAGCACATTTTACCGTAACTATAAATTTTTCAATCTATTTAAGAAAAATTTTCGCTGCTTCCTGAATTAAACCGTAGTTCAAAACTATTAGATACATAAAGAAATGCTATATAACAAAAGCTATAAAACATTTTCTTTCAAGTTTTAAAGCGTATACTATTAGGTAGAAAGTGTTATGTCTAATAAATTTTAGCTAATATCATTTACTTTTCAACAACTGTTGTCAAAGAAAGAGAAAAAATTATTTTAAAACAACTATGTATGGCTGCTTAACGTGTACAATTGAATTTTTTTTCAATAAAATTCTAATGTAGTCAACCAAACATCTATTCTGTTCAATTTTTAATTGCACATTTGTACCTTCACAAAAAAAATTCAATATATTTAAAAAGAAATTTTCGCTACTTTCTAAATTAAACCGTAGTTCAAAACTACTAGATACATAAAGAAATGCTAAATAACAAAAGCTGTAAAACGTTTTCTCTCAAGTTTTAAAGCGTATACTAACACAAAAAAAGTGTTGCGTTCAATAATAACCAACTAATAACATTTATATTTAAATAACTGCAGTCCAAAAAAAGAAAAAAAAGTCATTATATTACAAAATTATATATTTATTTTACGTGAAGAACCCAATTCTTTTTCAACGAAAATCGATTGTAGTAAACATGACATTTAATCTGTTTTGTTCCTAGTAGYACATTTTAACCGTCGCTAAAAATGTTTAAATATATTTATTACAGTAATTTTCTCTACTTTCTGAATTAAACCGTAGTTCAAAACTATCAGATACATAAAGAAATGCTACATGACAAAAGCTGTACAACGTTTTCTTTCAAATTTTAAAGCGTATAATAACAAATAAGAAGTGTTAGGTCTAATAAAATCTAACTATTAACATTTATATTTCAAAAACTGCTGTCCAAAAAAAGGGAAAAAGTCATTTTATTACAACTTTTTTTGGTTTCTTTAGGTGAAGAATTCAATTCGTTTTCAACGAACTTTGATTGTGGTAAACCTGACATACATTCTGTTTTGTTTCTAGTAGCACATTTTTAACGACGCGAAAAATTTTTTAATATATTCAAATAAAAATTTTGCCTACTTTCTGGATTAAATCGTTGTTAAACACAATAAAATTTCTACAAAAGTGCTATTTAACATCAGCTATAGGACGCTTTCTTCCAAGATTTAAAGCGTATGTTTACAAGTTAAAAGTGTTAGGTCCGAAAAATTTTAACAAACATTATTTATATTTGAACTACTGCAGTCAAAAAAAAGCAAAAAAAATCCTTTTGTTACGACTTGTTTTTATTCCTTTTCGATTTACATTCAATTTTCTTTCGACGAAACTCGATTGTAATCAATCAAACATTTATTCTGTTTAATTTCTAATAGCACATTTTTACCTTCGCTTAAAAATTTGTAATATTTTTAAGAAAAGTTTTCGCATCTTTCTTGATTAAATAATTGGTAAAAACTACGAGATATTTAAAAAAATGCTATATAACACAAGCTGTAAAACGTTTTCTTTGAAGTTTATAGCGTAACGTAACAATAAAAAATTGTTATGTCTAATAAAATATAGCAATTACCATTTACATTTTAACAACTGCTGTCAAAAATAAGGTAAAAAATCATTTTATTGCCATTTCTTTCGGATACATTACATGAAGTATAAAATTTTTTTTTAACGAAACTCGATTGAAGTATACCTGACATTTATTCTGTTTTGTTTCTAGTAGCACATTTTTACCGTCGCTAAAAATGTTTTAATATATTATGAAATATATTTTCGCTACTTTCTAGAAAAAATAGTAGGTAAAAACTATAAAATTTCTAAAAAAGTGCTATATAACAAAAGCTATAAAGAATTTTCTTTAAAGTTTTAAAATGTATACTCACAATTAAAAAGAGTTATGTCCAACAAAATCTAGCAAGTATCATTTACTTTTAAACAAATGCAGACGATTAAAAGAGAAAAAATCATTTTATTACAACTTTTTTTTGTTTCTTTACGTGTAGAATTCAATTATTTTTTGACAACATTCGACTGTAGTCAATCAAACATCTATTCTGTTTAGTTTCTAATAGCAAATTTTTACCTAGTTAAAAAATTTTTCTTATACGTAAAAAGAAATTTTCGCTACATTTTGGATGAATTTGTAGTTAAAATTTCTAAAATTTATTAAAAAGTACTATATAACAACAGCTATTAAACGTTTTTTTTGAAGTTTTATAGCGTATACCGTCAAATAAAAAGTATAAGGTCCAATAAAATCTAGCAAATATCACTTATGTTTTAACAACTTTATTCCAAAAAAAGAGGAAAAATCATTTTATTACAATATTTTTTGGTTAGTTTACGTTTAGAACTAAATTTGTTTTCGACGAAACTCGATTGTAGTCAACCTGACATCCATTCTGTCTTGTTTCTAATAGCACATTTTACCGTTGCTAAAAGTTTTTCAATATATTAAGGAAAATTTTTCGTTGCATTCTATATTAAGTAAAAGTTAAAAACTATCAGATATCAAGAGAATTGTTACATCAAAAATGCTATAAAACGTTTTCTTTCAAGTCTTAAAGCGCATGCTAACAAATAAAAAGTGTTACGTTTAATAAATTCTAGCAAATAACAATTATATTTAAACAACTACAGTCTAAAGAAAGGAAAAAAATCATTTTATTACAAAATTTTTTGGATACTTTACGTGAAAAACTCAATTCTTTTTCAACGAAACTCGATTGTAGTAAAACTGACATTCATTCTGTCTTGTTTCCATTAGCACATTTTTACCTTCACAAAAAAGATTTATTATATTAAAAAAAAATTTTTGCTACTTTTTGAATTAAACCGTAGTTCAAAACAAGCGGATACATAAAGAAATGCTATATAACAAAAGCTGTAAAACGTTTTCTTTCTAGTTTTAAAGCGCATACTAACAAATAAAAAGTGTTACGTTTAATAAAATCCAGCAAATAACATTTATATTTTAACAACTGTAGTCTAAAAAAAGTAAAAAAATCATTTTATTACAACATTTTCTGGCTACTTAACGTGAAGAATTCAATTCTTTTTTAACGAAACTTGATTGTAGTAAACCTTACATATATTTTGTCTTGTTACTAATAGCACATTTTAACGTCACTAAAAATGTTTAAATATAGATAAAAAGAAATTTTCGCTACTTTCTGAACTAAACCGTAGCTCAAAACTATCAGACACATAAAGAAATGCTATATAACAAAAGATTTAAAACGTTTTCTTTTAAGTTTTAAAGCGTAAACTAACAAATAAAAAGTGTACGTTCAATAAAATCCAGCAAAAAACATTTATATTTCAGCAAATGCTATCCAAAAAAAGGAAAAAAATCATCCTATTAACTAATTATTTTGTTACTTTACGTGAATAATTTATTTCTTTTTCAACAAAACTCGATTGTAGTAAACCTGACATCCATTCTGTCTTGTTTCTAATCGCACGTTTTTAACTTCACAAAAAAGATTTATTATATTTAAATAAACATTATTGCTACTTTCTGAATTAAACCGTAGTTCAAAACTAGCAGATACCTAAAGAAATGCTATATAAAAAAAGCTGTAAAACGTTTTCTTTCAAGTTTTAAATCACATACTAACAAATAAAAAGTGTTACGTTCAATAAAATCCAGCAAATAACATTTA
>NW_014570379.1:0-1773 GCF_001313835.1 Polistes canadensis
AAATATAAATGTTATTTGCTGGATTTTATTAAACGTAACACTTTTTATTTGGTATTATACGCTATGAAACTTGAAAGAAAACGTTTTACAGCGTTTTTTATACAGCATTTCTTTATGTATTTGCTAGTTTTGAACTACAGTTGATTTTAGAATGTCGCAAAAATTTTTTTCTAAATATATTTAGTCATTTTAGGCGTCGGTTAAAATGTGCTACTAGAAACAATACAGAATGGATGTCMGGTTWATTACAATCGATTTTCGATGAAAATGAATTGAGTTCTTGACGTAAAGTAACCAAAAAATGTTGTAATAAAATGATTTTTTCCCTTTTTTTGGACTGCAGTTGTTAAAATATAAATGTTATTGTCTTAATTTTATTAAACGTAACACTTTCTATTTGTAATTATTCGCTTTAAAACTTTAAAGAAAACATTTTACAGCTTTTGTTATATAGCATTTTTTTAGGTATTTGGTAGTTTAGAACAACGGTTGATTTCAGAACGTCGCAAACATTTCTTTCTGAATATATTTAAATATTTTTAGCGACGGTTAAAAATTGCTACTAGAAGCAAAACAGAATTGATGTCAGGTTTATTACAATAGATTTTCGTTGTAAAAGAATTGAGTTCTTCACGTTAAGTAACCAAAAAATGTTGTAATAAAATGCTTTTTTTCCATCGGTCAGACGGCAGTTGAAAAAATATAAATGTTATTTGCTTGATTTTATTAAACGTAAAACTTTTTATTTGTTAGTATACGCTTTATAACTTGAAGGAAAACGTGTTACAGCTTTTTTTATATAGTATTTCTTTAGGTTTCTGCTAGTTTTATTTTACGGTTTATTTCAGAAAGAAGCAAAAATTTCTTTTTGAGTATATTAAATCTTTTTTGTTAAGGTAAAAACGTGCTATTAAAAACAAGACAGAATGGACGTCAGTTTTACTACAATCGAGTTTGAAGGAAAAAGAATTGAGTTCTTCACATAATGTAACCAAGAAATGTTGTAATAGAAATTTTTTTTCCCTTTTTTTGGACTGCAGTTATTGAAATATAAATGGTTTTTGCTGAAATTTATTGAACGTAACACTTTTTGTATTTTAGTATGCGCTTTAAAACTTAAAAGAAAACGTTTTACAGCTTCTTTTATATAGTATTTCTTTATGTATTCGCTATTTTTGAACTACAGTTGATTTCAGAAAGTCGAAAAAATTTCTTTCTATATATATTTAAACATTTTTAGCGACGGGAAAAATCGGCTACTAGAAACAATACTGAATGGATGTCAGGTTTATTACAATCGATTTTCGTTAAAAATGAATTAAGTTCTTTACGTAAAGTAACAAAAAATTGTTGTAAGAAAATGACTTTTTCCTTTCTTTTGGAATGCAGTTGTTGATATATAAATGTTATTTGCTGGATTTTATTGAACGTAACACTTTTTATTTTTTAATATGCGCTTTAAACTTAATGGAAAAAATTTTACAGCTTTTGTTAAATAGCATTTCTTTATGTGTTTGCTTGTTTTAAACGACAGTAGATTTTAGAAAGTCGCGAAAATTTCTTTCTAAATATATTTAAACATCTTTAGCGACGGTTAAAATGTGCTACTAGAAACAATACAGAATGGATGTCAGGTTAATTACAATCGATTTTCGTTGAAAATGAATTGAGTTTTTCACGTTAAGTAACCTTAAAATGTTGTAACAAAATGATTTTTTTCCTTTTTTTGAACTTCAGTTGTTGAATTATAAAATTTATTTGCTGGATTTTATT
>NW_014570379.1:3599-8393 GCF_001313835.1 Polistes canadensis
TTTAATTCAGAAAGTAGCAAAAATTTCTTTTTAATTATATGGAATTTTTATTGTAAAGGTAAAAATGTGCTATTAGAAACAAAACAGAATTGATGTCGTGTTTATTACAATCGATTTTCGTTGAAAAAAAACGGAGTTCTTCACAAAAGTAACAAAAAAATTTGGTAATAGAATGATTTTGTGCCTTTTTTTGGACTGCAGTTGTTGAAATATAAATGTTATTTGCTGCATTTTATTGAACGTAAAACTTTTTTTTTGTTAGTATTTGTTTTAAAACTTGAAATAAAACGTTGTACAGCTTTTATTATATAGCATTTATTTATGTATCTAATAGTTTTGAACTTCGGTTTAATTTAGAAAGTAGCAATAATTTCTTTTAAAATTTATTAAATCTTTTTTGTTGAGTTAAAAATGTGCCATTAGAAACAAGAGAGAATGGACGTCAGTTTTACTACAATCGAGTTTCGTTAAAAAAGGATTGAGTTCTTCACGTTATGTAACCAAAAAATGTTTTAATAAACTGATTTTTTTTCTTTTTTTAACTAAAGTTGTTAAATTATCAATGATATTTGCAAGATATTATTGAACGTAACACTTTTTATTTGTTAGTATTCGCTTTAAAACTTGAAAGAAAAAGTTGTACAGCTTTTGTTATATAACATTTCTTTATGTATTTAATTGTTTTGAACTACGGTTTAATTCAGAAAGTAGCAAAAATTTCTTTTTAAATATAATAAATCTTTTTTGTGAAGCTAAATATGCGCTATTAGAAACAAAACAGAATGGATGTCGTGTTTATTACAATCGAATTTCGTTGAAAAAGAATTGAGTTTTTCACGTTTAGTTACCAGAAAATGTTGTTATAAAATGATTTTTTTCCTTTTTTTGAACTGCAGTTAATGAATTTTAAATGTTATTTGCTGCATTTTATTGAACGTTACAATTTTTATTTGTTAGCATTCGCTTTAAAACTTAAAAGAAAACGTTTTACATCTTTTGTTATATAGCATATCTGTATGTATCTGATAGTTTTGAACTACAGTTGAATTCAAAAAGTAGCAAAAATTTCTTTATAAATATATTTGTATATTTTTAGCGACGGTTAAAATGAGCTACTAGAAACAAAACTGAATGTATGTCAGATTTGTTACAATAGATTTTAGTTGAAAAAAAAATGAGTTCTTCACGTTAAGTAATTAAAAAATCTTGTAAAAAAATGATTTTTTTCCTTCTTTGGAACTGCTGTTGTTGAATTATAAATTTTATTTGCCGGATTTTATTGAACGTAACACTTTTTAAATGTTAGTATACGCTTTAAAACTTGAAAGAGAACGTTGTACAGCTTTTGTAATATAGCATTTCTTTATGTATCTAATAGGTATGAACTACGGTCTAATTCAGAAAGTAGCAAAAATTTCTTTTTAAATATACTAAATCTTTTTTGAGTAGGTAAAAATGTGCTATTAGAAACAAGACAGAATGAACGTCAGGTTTACTACAAACGATTTTCGTTGAAAAAGAATTGAGTTCTTCACGTTAAGTAACCAAAAAATGTTGTTATAAAATGATATTTTTTCATTTTTTAACTGCAGTTTTGGAATTATAAATGTTATATGCTGGATTTTATTGAACGTAACACTTTTTATTTGTTAGTATTCGCTTTAAAACTTGAAAGAAAATGTTGTACAGCTTTTTTTATATATCATTTCTTTATGTATTTAAAAGTTTTGAACTACGGTTCAATTCAGAAAGTAGCAAAAATTTCTGTTTAAATATAAAACATTTTTTTTGTGACGGTAAAAATGTGCTATAAGAAACAAGACAAAATGGACGTCAGGTTTACTACAATGGAGTTTTGTTGAAAAAGAATTGAGTTCTTCACGTACAGTAACCAAAAAATGTTGTAATAAAATTATTTTTTACCTTTTTTTGAATTCAGTTATTGAATTATAAATGTTATTAGCTGGATTTTATTGAACGTTACACTTATTATTTGTTAGTATTCGCTTTAAAACTTGTAAGAAGACGTAGTACAGCTTTTTTTATATAGCATTTCTTTATGTGTCTAATAGTTTTGAACTACGGTTTTATTCTAAAAGTAGCCAAAATTTCTTTTTAAATATATTAAATCTTTTTTGAGAAGGTAAAAGTTTGCTATTAGAAAAAAGACAGAATGGTCGTCAGGTTTGCTACAATGGAGTTTCGTTGAAAAAGAATTGAGTTCTTCACGTTAAGTAACCAAAAAGTGTTGTAATAAAATGATTTTTTTCCTTTTTTTGAACTAAATTTGTTGAATTATAAATGTTATTTGCTGGATATTATTGAACGTAACACTATTTATTTGTTTGTATTCGTTTTAAAACTTGAAAGAAAACGTTTTACAGCTTTTGTTATATAGCATTTCTTTATGTATCTGATAGTTTTTAACTACGATTTAATTCAGAGAGTAGCAAAAATTTCTTTTTACATATATTTATATATTTTTAGCGACGGTAAAAATGTGCTAATAGAAACTAATCATAATGTATGTCAGGTTTATTACAATCGATTTTCGTTAAAAATAATTGTGTTCGTCATGTTAAGTAATCAAAAAATGTTGTAATAAAATGATTTTTTTCCTTTTTTTGGACTGCATTTATTGAAATATAAATGTTATTTGCTGGATTTAATTGAACGTAACACTTTTCATTTGGTATTATGCGCATTAAAACTTGAAAGCAAACGTTTTAAAGCTTTTGTTATATAGCATTATTTTATGTATTTGCTAGTTTTGAACTACGGTTGATTTCAGAAAGTCGCAAAAATTTCTTTCTAAATTTATTTAAACATTTTTAGCGACGGTTAAAATGTGCTACTAAAAAAAAAAAAGATTAAATGTCAGGTTAACTACAATCGAGTTTTATTGAAAAAGAACTGAATTTTAAAGATTAAGTATCCAAAATATGTTGTAATAAAACGATTTTTTTCCTCTTTTTGGACTGCAGTTGTAAAGATATAAATGTTATTTTGTTGATTCTATTGAACGTAACACTTTTTATTTATTAGTATTCGCTTTAAAAATTGACAGAAAACGTTGTACAGCTTTTGTTATATAGCATTTCTTTAAGTATCTAATAATTCTGAACTACGGTTTTATTTAAAAAGTAGCCAAAATTTTTTTTTACATATATTTAAATATTTTTAGCGAAGGTTAAAATATGCTACTAGAAACAAAACATAACGTATGTCAGGTTTATTACAATCGATTTTCGTTGAAAAAGAATTGAGTTCTTCACCTTAAGTAACCAAAAAATGTTGTAATAAAATGATTTTTTTTCTTTTTTGGACTGCATTTATAAAAATATAAATGTTATTTGCTTGATTTAATTGGACGTTACACTTTTCATTTGGTAGTATGCGCTTTAAAACTTGAAAGCAAACGTTTTACAGCTTATTTTATATAGCATTTCTTTATGTATTGGCTAGTTTTAAACTACAGTTTATTTCAAAATGTCGCAAAAATTTCTTTCTAAATATATTTAAACATTTTTAGCGACAGTTAAAATGTGTTCCAAAAACAAAACAGATTAAATGTCAGGTTAACTACAATCGGGTTTTGTTGAAAAAGAAATTAATTTTTAACGTTAAGTATACAAAAAATTTTGCAATAGAATGATTTTTTCTTTTTTTTTGGACTGCAGTTGTTGAAATATAAATGTTATTTGCTGCATTTATTGAACGTAACACTTTTTATTTGTTAGTATTCATTTTAAAACTGGAAAGAAAACGTTGTACAGCCTTTATTATATAGCATTTCTTTATGTATCTAATAGTTTTGAACTACGGTTTAATTTAGAAAGTTGCAATAATTTCTTTTTAAATGTATTTTATCTTTGTTGTAAAGTTAAAAATGTGCTATTAGAAACAAGACAGAAGGGACGTCAGGTTAACTAAAATCGAGTTTCGTTGAAAAAGAATTGAGTTCTTTACGTTAGGTAACCCAAAAATGTTGTAATACAATAATTTTTTTCCTTTTTTGGACTGCATTTATTAAAATATAAATGTTTTTTGCTGGTTTTATTTAAACGAAACACATTTCATTTAGTAGTTTGCGCTTTAAACCTTGAAAACAAATGTTTTACAGCTTTTGTTATATAGCATTTCTTTATGTATCTAATAGTTTTAAACTACGGTTTAATTCTGAAGGTAGCAAAAAATTCTGTCTAAATATATTACATTTTTTTTGTGATGGAAAAAATGTGCTGTTAGAAAAAAGACAGATTGACCGTCAGGTTTACTACAATCGAGTTTGTTGAAAAACATTTGAGTTCTTCACGATAATTAACCAAAAGATGTTGGAATATAATGATTTTTTTCCTTTTTTTGAACTGCAGTTGATGAATTATAAATGTTATTTGCTGGATTTTATTAAACGTAACACTATTTATATGTTAGTATACGCTTTAAAACTTAAAGAAAAACGTTTCACAGCTTTTGTTATATGGCATTTCTTTATGTATCTGATAGTTTTGAACTATTGTTAATTTCAGAAAGTAGCAAAATTTTCTTTTGAAATATATTAAATCTTTAATGATTAGGTAAAAATTTGCTTTAGAAACAAGACAGAATGGATGTCAGGTTTACTACAATCGAGTATCGTTGAAAAAGAATTGAGTTCTTCACGTTTAGTAATTAAAAAAAGTTGTAATAAAATGATTTTTTTCCTTTTTTTGAATTAAGTTGTTGTATTATAAATGTTATTTGCTGGATATTATTGAACGTAACACTTTTTATTTGTTAGTATACGCTTTAAAA
>NW_014570379.1:9808-10960 GCF_001313835.1 Polistes canadensis
GTATCCAAAAAATTTTGTAATAGAATGATTTTTTCTTTTTTTTTGGACTGCAGTTGTTGAAATATAAATGTTATTTGCTGCATTTTATTGAACGTAACACTTTTTATTTGTTAGTATTCGTTTTAAAACTGGAAAGAAAACGTTGTACAGCCTTTATTATATAGCATTTCTTTATGTATCTAATAGTTTTGAACTACGGTTTTATTTAGAAAGTAGCTATAATTTCTTTTTAAAAGTATTTAATCTTTTTTGTAAAGTTAAAAATGTGCTATTAGAAACAAGACAGAAGGGACGTCAGGTTTACTAAAATCGAGTTTCGTTGAAAAGAATTGAGTTCTTCACGTTAAGTAACCCAAAAATGTTGTAATAAAATAATTTTTTTCCTTTTTTGGACTGCATTTATTAAAATATAAATGTTTTTTGCTGGTTTTATTTAAACGTAACACTTTTCATTTGGTAGTATGCTCTTCAAAACTTGAAAACAAACGTTTTACAGCTTTTGTTATATAAAATTTCTTTATGTATCTAATAGTTTTAAACTACGGTTTAATTCAGAAGGTAGCAAAAATTTCTGTCTAAATATATTACATTTTTTTTGTGACGGAAAAAATAAGCTATTAGAAAAAAGACAGATTGAACGTCAGGTTTACTACAATCGAGTTTGTTGAAAAACATTTGAGTTCTTCACGATAATTAACCAAAAGATGTTGTAATATAATGATTTTTTTCCTTTTTTTGAACTGCAGTTGTTGAATGTTTAATGTTATTTGATGGATTTTATTAAACGTAACACTTTTTATTTGTTAGTATACGCTTTAAAACTTAAAAGAAAACGTTTTACAAATTTTGTTAAATAGCATTTTTTTATGTATTTAATTGTTTTGAACTACGGTTTAAATCAGAAAGTAGCAAAAATTTCATTCAAATGTATTAAATCTGTTTTGTGAAAATAAATATGTGCTATTCCAAACAAAACAAAATGGACGTCAGGTTTACTACAATCGAGTTTCGTTGAAAAAGAAATAAGTTTTTCACGATAAGTAACAAAAAATATTGAAATAAAATGATTTTTTTCCTTTTTTTAGACTGCAGTTTTTGAAATATAAATTTCATTTGCTGGATTTTGTAGAAAGTAACACTTTTTATTTGTTA
>NW_014570379.1:11825-13592 GCF_001313835.1 Polistes canadensis
TTATATAGCATTTCTTTATGTATATAATAGTTTTGAACTACGGTTTAATTTAGAAAGTAGCAAAAATTTCTTTTTAAATGTTTTAAATCTTTTTTGTGAAGTTAAAAATGTGCTATTAGAAACAAGACAGAATAGACGTCAGGTTTACTACAATCGAGTTTCGTAGAAAAAAAATTGATTTCTTCACGTTAAGTAACCAAAAAATGTTGTAATAAAATGTTTTTTTTCTTTTTTTGAACTGCAGTTGTTTAATTTTTATTGTTATTTGCTAGATTTTATTGAACGTAACACTTTTTATTTGTTGGTATTCGCTTTAAAACTTGAAAGAAAACGTTGTACAGCTTTTGTCATATAGCACTTCTTTATGTATCCGATAGTTTTGAACTACGGATTGACTCAGAAAGTAGCAAAAATTCCTTTTTAAATGTATTAAACCTTTTTTGTAAAGGTAAAAATGTGCTATTAGAATCAAGACATAATGGACGTCAGGTTTACTACGATCGAGTTTCGTTGTAAAAGAATTGTGTACTTCACGTACAATAACCAAAAAAAATTTTGTTATGATAAAATGATTTTTTTCCTTCTTTTGATTTCAGTTGTTGAATTATAAATGTTATTTGCTGGATTTTATTGAACGTAACACTTTTTATTTGTTAGTATTCGCTTTAAAACATGTAAGAGAACGTTGTACAGCTATTGTTATATAGCATTTCTTAATGTGTCTAATAGTTTTAAACTACGGTTTTATTTAGAAAGTAGCAAAAATTTCATTTTAAATGTATTAAATCTGTTTTGTGAAGATAAATATGTGCTATTACAAACAACACAGAATAGACGTCAGGTTTACTACAATCGAGTTTCGTTGAAAAAGAATTGAGTTCACCACGTTAAGTAACCAAAAAATGTTGTAATAAAATGATTTTTTTCATTTTTTTAGACTGCAGTTGTTGAAATATAAAGGTTGTTTGCTTGATTTTATTGAACGTAAAACTTTTTATTTTTAGTATACGCTTTAAAACTTGAAAGAAAACATTTTACAGCTTTTTTAAAATATAATTACTTTAGGTATCTTGTAGTTTTGAGCTTCGGTTTAATTCAGAAAGTAGCAAAAATTTCTTTTTAAATATAATAAATCTTTTTTGTGAAGGTAAAAAAGGTGCTATTAGAAACAAGACAAAAGGGATGTCAGGTTTAATAAATCGATTTTCGTGGAAAAAGGATTGGATTCTTCCCGTTAAGTAATTAAAAAATGTTGTAATAAAATAATTTTTTCCCTTTTTTTCGACTGCATTTATTGAAATATAAATGTTATTTGCTGGATTTAATTAAACGTAACAATTTTCCTTTGGTAGTATGCGCTTCAAAACTTGAAAGCATACGTTTTACAGCTTTTTTTATATAGCATTTCTTTATGTATTTGCTAGTTTTGAACTACGGTTGATTTCAGAAATTCGCAAAAATTTCTTTTCAAATATATTTAAACATTTTTAGCGACGGTTAAAATGTGCTACTAGAAACAAAACATAATGTATGTCAGGTTTATAACAATCGATTTTCGTTGAAAAGAATTAAGTTCTTTACGTTAAGTAACCAAAAAATGTTGTAATAAAACGATTTTTTTCCTCTTTTTGAACTGCAGTTGTGAAGATATAAATGTTATTTTCTTGATTTTATTGAACGTAACACTTTTTATTTGTTAGTATTCGCTTTAAAACATGAAAGAAAACGTTGTACAGCTTTTGGTATATAGCATTTCTTTATGTATCT
>NW_014570379.1:16042-17562 GCF_001313835.1 Polistes canadensis
ACTGCAGTTGTTGAAATATGAAGGATATTTACTGGATTTTATTGGACATACCATCTTTTACTTCTTAGTATACGCTTTAAAATTTGAAAGAAAATGTTTTATAGCGTTTGTTATGAAGCATTTCTTTAGATATCTAATAGTTTTTAATTACGATTTAATTTAGAAACTAGCAAAAATTTCTTTCTGAATATATTTTAACATTTTTAGCAAAAGGTAACATGTGCTACTAGAAACAAAAGAAAATTACTGTCAGGTTTACTAAAATCGAGTTTCGTTGAAAAAGAATTGAATTCTTTACGATATATATCAAAAAAATGTTGTAATAGAATAATTTTCTTCCTTTTTTTGGACTGCAGTTGTTGAAATATAAATGATATTTGCTTGATTTTATTGGACCTTAAACTTTCTATTTGTTAGTATGCGCTTTAAAACTTGAAAGAAAACGTTTTACAGCTTTTGTTATATAGCATTTCTTTATGTACCTAATAGTTTTGAACTACGGTTTAATTCAGAATGTAGCAAAAATTTCTTTTTAGATATATTAAATTTTTTTTGTGAAGTTAAAAATGTTCTTTTAGAAACAACACAGAATGGATGACAGGTTTATTACAATCGATTTTCGATGAAAAAGAATGGAGTTCTTTACGCAAAGTAACCAAAAAATGTAGTAATGAAATGATTTTTTTTCTTTTCTTGGGCTGCAGTTGTTAAAATATAAATGTTATTTCCTGGATTTTATTAAACGTAACACTTTTTATTTGTTAGTATGCGCTTTAAAACTTGAAAGAAAACGTTTTACAGCTTTTTTAATATAGCATTGCTTTATGTATCTTCTAGTTTTGAACTACGGTTTAATTCAGAAAATAGCAAATATTTCTTATGGAAATATAATAAATCTTTTTTGTTAAGGAAAAAATGTGCTTTTAGAAACAACACAGAATGGATGAAAGGTTTATTACAATCGATTTTCGATGAAAAAGTATTGAGTTCTTCACGTAAAGTAACCAAAAAATGTTGTAATAGAATGACTTTTTTCCTTTTTTTGGACTGCAGATGTTGAAATTTAAATGGTATTTGCTGGATTTTATTGAACGTAACATTTTTTATTTGTTAGTATACGCTTTTAAACTAGAAAGAAAACGTTTTATAGAGTTTGTTGTATATCACTTTTTTTAGATATCTTATAGTCTCAACAATTTTTTATTCTAGAATACAGCGAAAATTTCTCTTAAATATATTGAAAAATTTTTAGCCACGGTAAAAATGTTCTATTAGAAACAAGACAGAATGGATGTCAGGTTTACTACAATCGAGTTTTGTCGAAAGAGAATTGAATTCTACACGTACAGTTACCCAAAAAAATTCGTAATGAAATGAATTTTACCCTTTTCTTTGACTGCAGTAGTTAAAAAAAATGATTTTAACTGGATTTTATGGGACATAGCACTTTTTATATGTCTTTATACGCTATATCACATGAAAGAAAACGTTTTATAGCTTCTGTTATATAGCACTTTTTT
>NW_014570380.1:3688-4955 GCF_001313835.1 Polistes canadensis
TCTCTATAATTAATCTAATATTTTTATTATTACAATTATTGTTATTATTATGTTTATTCGTTTGATGATGATCAATGAATAATAATAATAGCGTGTCAGTGAATAATGCGAAATAAAGAAAAAAAGGGAGAGAATGAAACAATCAATGAATTTAGACGCTTAGTGGTCATAATATTATAACAATAGTGATTATGTATTAGAAACGAACAAAAAAATATGATTACGTGTTTTCGAATATGCGCAAATCAGACACCACATACACATACACTCAAAACAGGGCATACATATATATATATATATAGTATATTATAATACTATATATTTATGGCTTCTACTTGGCAACCCACTTTTTAACCGAACAACCCTATTATTTTTGCAACCCTGAGTATAGAACTCATTTTGAATTATTTTCCGATAGTAACAAGTCCCAGGAATTTTTGTTTATTTTGCTATCAATTTTTGCTACCCTTTAAATTAAGTTATTATACTTTTAGAAGCCTTGTAAATTATTATATATATATATATATGTATTGTGTATATCTCGGTACAAGAATCGTATTATCCAAAAGAAACAAAAAAAAATATGACAGAATGAAATTTAAACGTAATGATACATACGATTCAGACAATATATGTATTGTTCTTGTCGAGATAAGAAAAAAACAAATATAAGAATAATAATGTCGTCACGAAAGAACACGCACGATCGTTATCATCCCCTCATTATGTTTAATGTCATGTAGTATTAACAAAACTAACAGTGTGTGTGTGTGTGCGTGTGTGCCGCGTACGTACATGCGTGTGGTTAAATGTGTACTTGAATTTATTATACATTGTAACGTATATTAAAGTAAAATGATCCATCAATCGAATTTGGATCAAAATCGAGTCGTAAGCGCTCTAAATGAAAATAAAATTAAAATTAAGAAAATTAATACGAAAAATCAAGTATAGAAAGATTAAAAAATGATTAAGAAAAAAAAAGAAAAGGTAAAAATAAACCTTTGTAAAATCGTGATCGACGACTGATACGATATTTCTATGTATACATACATACATACATATACATATACATATTGTGTATATATATGGATACGTATATATATACGTGCGTTTCTGACATGTGTGCTACGCGTGCATGTGTGTGTGTACGTGGGTGAAAGTGATTCGGCGCAAAGGGGGGGTGGGGCGTTTGCGTTCAAATGGAGGAACAAAAAGAAAAAATATACACGTTTAATTGACAATTAAAAAAAAAAAAAAAAAAAAA
>NW_014570380.1:8241-14166 GCF_001313835.1 Polistes canadensis
AAAAAAAAAAAAAAAAAAAAAAAAAAAAAAAAAAAAAAAAAGAAGAAATATCGTTACCAACCATACTTTACTTAAAATTCTGTTTCAGGATAACGATGGAAACGTCAGGACTGCCTGTACCAACGTACCACTTCATAACACCGGACCACATCGTCAAATCTCCGATTCATTGAATATCGCGGACGTTGTTAGCCGCCACGTATGGTCGTTATCAAGGTCGAAAGGACGCGGGGGGGCGTCGCGACGTACGCGAGGAAGGTGTCCCTTGCATCTGGTGGACGTGGCTCACTATAGTGTGTTCTTCGACCAGTTTGCTAATCGACAAGCATGGCAGGAGGAGGAGGATGATGATGATGATGATGATTATGATTATGATTATTAACAAAATGATAATGAATAATAGAATGATAACGTCTAATGAAAGAATTTTAAAGAATGAAAATGAGATAATAGTAGAATTAGGAGAGGATTATGAGATCGAAAGAATCGGAGGGGGTTTAATGGGTGGGTTGGGTAAGGGGTGGGAGTGGGGTGTTCTCGTGGGGGTAATAATAAAGGGTATTTTATTAATATTCAAATGGGATTGTGGGTCGGTTGGATGGTATGAATATTATTAAGTGGAAAGGGAAAGTAAAGAGAGAGAGAGAGAGAGAGAGAGAGAGAATTAAAAATAATAAAAATAAAAAGAATTTTTTTAAATAAAAAAAAGTAGAAGGAAGGAGAAGGAGAGTGTGGTGGAGGAAAGAAAGAATCATCGTTGGAAGAATGGATCGATAAAGAAATATAATGAAAATGGGGAGACACACACAAGAAATAAAAAAAACACACGCTTACGTAAATAAAATTACGTATTATATATATATACACGAAGAGGAGATATGGAATAATAAAATAATACATGCTATTAATTAAAATACACTAACAATATACACACGTATACATTTAAAATACACGCGCATTCGTCATTTTATATACACATATTATATATATATATATATATATATATATATATGTGTGTGTGTGTGTGTGTGTGTGTTTAGTCAAAGTTGAAAACTTTTGCGAAAGTCTTGCACACGNTAATTGAGTATATATGTATGTGTGTGTGTGAATGTATATATATATATAGTATATATATATATATTTAAATATACGTAAAAAGAAATAAAATTGTCGAAAATCAATCGACATGAAAAAAGAGATACAAAATTGATGATGATGTGTGTATATATAATAAGAGAATCGAATACACACACACACGCGTACACGAGAAAGAGTATGTACACGAAATTTAAAAAGAAAAAAAAATTAAAAAAAAAAAATAGAAAAGGAAGAAAGAAGGAAACAAACAAACAAACAAAAATACATATATATAACACGTACATGCATATGTAGAAAGAAAAAAAAAGATGTAAGTTGGAAAAGAGACGAAGAAGACAACACGCACGCGCGTACACGGACACACTCGAGTGTACAAAACCCTTGTACAAAAGATATTTAAAACAAAGATGAACATAAAGAGAAAAACAAAAAAAAAAAGGAAAAACAAAAAAAAAGGGAAAATTAAAAATCATTAACACACAAAACAAAATGATGTATGCCGCAGCCGATAAACGGAGCTGCCGCCGATTGGTAAAGGGAACAAGCCAAAGATACGTTAGTTTTCATTTTTATATTTAAACAAAAAAAAAAATTATGCGAGAGAGACGGGAGAGAGATACGAGAGAGAGAGAGAGAGAGAGAGAGAGAGAGAAAGAGAGAGCGAGAAAGAGAGAGCGAAAGAGATGAGAGAGAGAGAGAGAGCGAAATAGTGAGAGAAAGAGAGAGAGAGAGAGAGAGAGAGAGAGAAAGAGAGTTATTAATTATTAATTATAAACTATATACGAACGCGATGATGATGCTAAAAAAAAAAAAAGAAAAAAAATTACTCTTAGGGCTGGTCGTTTTAGAATCTCCTTTTTCCCCCCTCCCCTCCGGCCCCTCCGTGTTTCTTGGACGCTTTGCAAGTGTTTAGAAAGAAAAAAAAAACAAAAAGAACAGAATGAACAGAATGATCTGCAACACAACAACAACAACAATATAGCGATCATCGAGAAAAGCGTTTTTTTTTTTTTTGCGAGTAATCGAGGGGGTGGAGGTGGGAAAAAGAAAAAAGAAAAGAGAATAGAAATAATGAAATAAAATAAATAAACAATTAAATAAATATCGAGAGAGAGACAATTTAATCGCGCGCGCGGTATAATTAATTATTAATTAAACCAAAAAGAAGAAGAAGAAGAATAAAAAAAAAAAAGAAGTAATATATTTAATTAATTAATGAATTAATTAGTAGTTATAAAAACGTAGCTTTTGCATGCGAGAAGACTCGATTTCAAAATTATCGGACGAACGATATATATATATATATTTATATGTATGTATATATATATCGTATTAATCATTCGTATATTTGTTATTATTATTTATCTATTTATTTCTAATTCGAACTTTTTTAATTCTACTAATCGAACCCAAACCCCCYCCCCCCCCCCCTTCTTAACCCGTTTTTTTATTTGTCTACGTTCGAAGGATTGATCCTAACTCGCGCGTAACTTCTCTCGAATATTGCAACAATCGATAATTATTATATAATAATATATAATATATTAATAACAATACGAATAATTATGATTATAATTATTATCGATTAAGCGAGTCGATGAATCATTCTCGTTTTCGTTTTGGTATCACTTTCAACGTAGTATTCTTTTACTCGATTTTCTTACCACCCACCCTTTTCCCACTTTACACCTCCGACCCTTTGATCAAGGGTAGAAAAAACTGAAACGCGACAACAAGAAAACAAAAATATGATAGAGGGAAGAATAAATGATCGGCGAAATGTTAAACATATTCGCAAAATGATCATGAAAGACGATCGAAATAAAAAAATATATATATAAATATGATGATGATGATGAGATGAAAAGAAAAGAAAAGAGAAGATAAAAAGAAAATACTGTGAGAATAATAATAAAAAAAAAGAAAAAAAAAAAGAAAAAAAAGAAAGGGGGTTAATAATAAGATAATTATTGACACCCGTTCATCGCGATACGTCGTCGAAACCCTCTGTGCTAGTCGCGTGCTTTTTTTGTTTAAAAGAACGAAATAATTAAACGTGAATTATAAAAATAACACACGATATATATATATATATATATAATATATATGTATATTTATTTATTATACGAATATAAAAAGAAAATGAAAGAAGTAAAGTGAAAAAAGAAAGAAAAAAAAAAAAACTACAGATAAACAAAACACAAACACACACATATAATTAAAATAATTTCTGATATAAAGATCCGAGCTCCCACATATGAGAAAGAAAGAAAAAGAAATAAGCCCGATTTGTTGTTAACAATCAGGAAGCCAGCCAAACTTCTCCGACGACTTCCAGCATCAAACACACAACAGCATCTCGTTCTTCCTTTCACGATTAGGATAATTATAATTTTTTTTTTTTTTTTTTTTTTTTTTTTCTTTTTTCTTTTTTTTTTTTATTTGAACATTCGTTCGCTAAATCTCTTCGAGATATATTATCTTCATCTCTTTCTATCCTCCTCTGCTCCTTCGATATGCAACGTGCTTCTTCTGCGTATCTTCCGATTTGTGCCAAAAACAAGCAACAAAAAGAAAAGAAAAGAAAAAAAAAAGTAATCGTAATACAGGAAAGAAAGAAAGTAGAAAAAAAATTCGTCGTCTTCCTCTTCGAAAATTTCCCGCGTTACTTTATAACCACGTGACTGACTCGTGCCGGCACGTGATCCCCCCACCACGTGACGTCCACACCACGTGACACCCCGTCGTGCTTCCCGCGCCATTTACCGCGTCGCGAATCAACTCATTTAATATTATTATTATTAATTCTTATTACATATTAAATCATGTTTTTTATTCTTATTTATTCTTCGCATTTGAAGAAAAAGAAAAAAAAGACAAAAGAAAGGAAACATCGTGCGTTCGATGAACGACATGTTGTTCTCTTTCCTTTCCCTTCTTTATTAAAAAATTGTGATTATTCGTTCTCACAATTATTATTATTATTATTATTATCGTCGAGAAATCTATTATGTTTGGCTAATCGAATAATATTTTATTGTTTTTATTATTATTATCATTATTATTAATATTATTATTATTATTATTATTCTATTTTATTTTATTTGATTTTATTTAAATTTTTTTTATTATAAATATATATATATGTGTGTGCGTGCGAGTGTGCGTGTGTGTGAGTGCGAGCGCGTGTGCGTGTGCGTGTGTATATATATATATTATATATTTATATATGCATATATTATTATCTTGCTGTTCGCTTCATTTCGGATTTGCTCGCGCGAAATAAAATCGGATAATATAATTTCTACGCGCTTTTCATTATTGTAAATAGCGCCTTTTTTTTTTCTCGCACTCGTGTTGTATATATTTATTATTAAAAAAACGACGCATATATAATACATATATATATATATATATATATTATATTTATATATTATATATGTAATTATATATCATTCGCCGCATTAATACTCACGTCACGTGCCTCCGCGTGCCACGTTGAGACGAATCGCGTTGTCGAAACCTAATCAATCGTTTCATTATGATTCACGGTTATTTATTATTATTATTATTAGTAATATTATTATTTTTAATATTTTTCTCGTATTAATAATATTATTATTATTATTATTATTATTATTATTATTATTATTATATTTGCGCGTCCGTTGGTTGTTAAAAAATTTGTCCCCTGATTTATGTTGATCCTTTTTACCCTATTCGTTGTTTCGTCTAATAATAAATGACGATTATATTATTGATCGAGATTGTATTTTGTACATAAAATGAACGTTTCCTTTCGACAATGTTTTTATTGTAAATGGCACTTTTTAATCGTAATAATGAGCTGTCATCTGCTAGTTATTTTGTTCTTTTTTTTAAGATCGGAAAGCGTGTTATTTTTATTATTATTATTATTATTATTATTATTATTGTATTATAAAAATTATTATAATTATTATTATTATTCTTATTATTATTATTATTATTAATATTATTGTAATTGTTTTTTTTATTATTTATGTATATGTTTAAAAGATCGTAAACATAGAAAGAAAGAAAAAGATTGAAATGAATATTGTATTCCCTTCTAACAAGATGAAGAAGATGAAGAAGAAGAAGAAACAACAACAATATATTTTCCTTCTTTTGAATTATTGATCGCATTCGCGGCCAACACGAATGAAAAATTTCGTCAAGATGGCTACTCTTATCAGCGTATTTTTTTGTTTCATTTTAGTTTTGAATATGTTTCTCTTCCTCGATTTTTTTTTTTTTTTTGTTATATCCTTATTCCCAATTGGACACTATCTTCTTCTTTGCTATATCGTAATCATCGTTATCATCATTACACGTCGCAATCATCGTCATCATCATCATAATTATCGTCATCATCATTACCAACGATAATACTTAAAAATCCTAACCACCATCATCACTTCCCCTCCCCACCCCTGCCTCCTCGTTATTTTTCACAATACAACTCCTTCAACTATTTTCAAACCATTTGTCAACTACGAAAATGGAGGATGACGACGTACGGTGATTGTATTTTAATCGTAATTCGCAATGACTGAAAAAAAGGAATAGAATCTGGAAAAATGGAAGAATAGAAAAAAGATCTTGACAAAAGGTATAAAAGATAAAGAAGAAAAAAGTAATCGAGGAAAAGGAAGTAAAAAAAAAAGAGAGAGAGTGAGAGGGGTGGCTATTGCATCATTCGAAGTAGCCTCCGTGTTGCTGAAATAAATAAATAATAGTAATAATAATAATAATAATATTAATAATAATAATAATAATAATAATAATAATAATAATAAAGCAAAT
>NW_014570380.1:16051-17742 GCF_001313835.1 Polistes canadensis
AAAAAAAAAAAAAAAAAAATAAAAAATAAAAAAGGGAGAAACGTGTCGGGCGTTGAAATCCATCAATGAACGAGCGTGCCCGGGAGAGTTTTAATGAAAAAGGGAAGAAAAATATAAAATAAAGAAAATATAGAGAAAATTAAATGAAAAATGAAAATTAAAAAATAAAAATAAAGAAAATACACATTTTAAGAAGAAGAAAAATCATCCTGCGCTTGTTGACCCTCGAATTCGATCGTGCAACATAAAAAATTGGGGGATGAATTTAACTCTCACCTGTTATTTAATAACCTCTCTCTATACTAATAGTTTTTTCCATTCGAAACGAGATCTTTTTTTATAAGTACTGACTGTGAAACGAGAGAAATATCATGGAGAAGAAGGAAGGAAGGGAAGAAAACAAAAAAAAAAAACAAGAATAAATAAATTAAAATAACACACACACACAGACACGAGATCGTATTGTTGTGGCGTAGAGAGCAATCTGTTAGTGCAGGGGCCTTATCCTTACTGCGAGGACCCCGGCAAGGATACGTCACAATCGTTTTTCTTTTTCTTTTTGTAAATTTTTATATTAAATAAATAGCTGCATAATAATGATGATAATAATTATAATAATATATTAATAATATAAATAATAATAATAATATAATATATAATATAATAATATTAATAATATTAATAATGATCGAAAGATTTTGTCAGCATCGTTGAATTAGATTTTTAAGCAATCAAAATTTTCTTCCGAGAGATTTTACAAAACGCGAACTTCCTCCAAAACCCGTATATTAATTAATCGTTAATTATATATCATTCTTTTTTAATGCTACTTACAAAAATTCCAATTAACGTACGTAATAGGATACGCGTTGATTGATTAGTATACACGCGTTATAATTGTTAGACGTTAGAAAATAAAAAAAAAATAATAAAAACAAAGAAAAAGATAAAAATGAAAAGGATAAGATTAAAAAATGATCATTCATTTTGATTTCTTTTTAAATATAAATCATTTTCGACGATCGAGACGATCCTTTTCGGGGTTCCTAACCTTTTAAACCGTAACGCAAGGCAATCAGCTAAGAAATAACTTAGTTTTTATAGGATATTAAATTCGCGTCTTTACTTACTCGCGGTTAGGGTGTATAAGAAAGAAAGAAATAGAGAGAAAGAAAGAAAGAAAGAAAGAGAGAATGATGATCAAGGGCAAGGCCTTTCTTTTCCTCGCATATAATAATTAGGCGAAATAAAATTGAAGAAAAAGAAATTAACCACTAAAAAATAAAAGAGAAAAAAAATGAGAGGATATCGACGGCCATAAAGATGGCGACTGTAAAGATGGCGGCCGTAAAAAGATGGCGGAGGCCGCCGCCGCGCGTGCGAGAATTCGTAGTCGCCGCATATTTTTTTGAAAAAGAAAAAAAAATCCTGCGAGAGAGAGAGAGAGAGAAAATGTGTGCGTAAAAAAAAACCGGGGATAATGAGAAAAATAATATCGGATCTAATCGGACGAATATTGTTGGTGCCAAAATCGACAGAATATAATATCGCGTTCCCGTCGAACGCGACGACTGAAAGAAAAAAAATGTGTGCCAATGCTTGAACAAAAAAGAAAAAGAATGAAAAAAAAAAAAAAAAAAAAGAAAACAAAAAAAAATGGGAGAGAGAATTAAAGAAAACAAAAGATTGTA
>NW_014570381.1:0-2246 GCF_001313835.1 Polistes canadensis
CTTACTTTTACTTACACAAGCAATTTATTAGCATTAATGCTTACTAATGCATATACCATGCAACCCTTTATTGCAATTATTACAAATTGTGCGCGATCTTTGCACAGGCCCACCATCCAGTCTACTGCAAACTACGCAAACCTTTTCCCTTCTTCCAGGAAGTTTGCTGATACCTGGGACTGTTAAAATCCTTCGATGTGTGACCCAATGAACTTTCTGGATTCACATTTTTTTCCGCTAACTATTCGTTTGTTATCGACTGAATGATACTGGTTACAAATTTGAGTCGATTTATAACCTTTGCTTTTTTGTTGTGTTTGTATAAAATGTATGCATTCAAGACCATGCGAGCAAAAATGGAAAATACCACTTTCTTCTAGTATATCACTGTTCTTCTCTCATCCAAATACGAGTAAATCATCATATCTGGGACATCAATGCCTCCCATATATTTATTGTATTCGTGGATGATTGCTGGTTTTTGAACTTCTTTTTGCTGATTTTGTCTTCGAATTACAGCCGTTTTATTTGTGGCTGTTCCATGCGTTGATAATAGTAGTACATTTTTTTCTGTGACTTCTTTTCTCTGTACGCTAATAGAAGTATTTCCCGATTTCTTTGGTACTTACATTCGCCCACTCCCAATTTTGATTTGAGCTGCGATGAAATATGTTTTCTATTACTGCGTATTGTTCCGGATAAAAATGTATTCTTCTCAAACAGAGATTTTGCTAAGATAATGCTAGTAAAAAAATTGTCGACAGTTATGTGGTATCCTTTCATATAGCAGTTACTCATACTGAGTAATATATCTATTACTACTTGAGCGAGGCCTTTTTCTGTTATTTCTCTCTTGTCCCGTTGGTCCTTGGCTCCTTGATAGCAAAAGAATGACAGACAATAATGGGAGATCCAATCGGCTAGCATCCAAACTTTTATGCCTGATTTGTGGTGCTTCTTATTTGGCAAATACTGGGTGAGTGCTGATCTGCTTTTTGTTCCAACTAATGATTCGTCCACGCTCAAGTGCTGGTGTAATGAATAATAAAATTTGAATACTCTATTAGCATGATCAACGACAGATTTGAACTTTGCTGTAGGATCGTATTCACTGTTATCTCGTGCTGGTAATGTGCTATTGTCCACGGCATGAAAAAATTTACAAAGCAACTGGAATCTATTCCGGCTAAACATTTGGCCAACCATCGGATGTGTCGATGTTTTGGTGACCAGTAACTAAAAATTGTTGGCCTACGGGTTATTCCCATTTCGAGTAAAACGACTATAAAAGCTCTCAACTCTTTGATTGTTGTTTTCTTCCAGGTCAATGTTGTGGATATATTTGCTGCTCCAGCATTCTCGATAAACAGTTGTGCATACCGATTTGTTTCCATTTTTAACATGTTTAGAAATTGTAGTGTAAACAATAAATTAAAATATTCTATTGGTTTTCAAATGCTCGGTGGCATATGTTTAGGGCCAGTCATTTCCAAAAATTGTGAGCGCGGGTTATATTGGATATCGTTTTCCTCATTTACTTCTGTGAATTTGTCAGAGATTCGTCACTATCACTCTCGTTATCTTCATCTGGCAATTCTTCTTCGTCAGACTTACTGTCGCTACATATTCTGCGACTACACCGACGACTTGGCGGAAATAATTGCTCATCCTCATCAATGTCACTATGTTCTTCTGTTAAATACAACTTGTCGATAATTCGCACTAATTCTGTGTCATCTATGTTCGTAACAGGATTTTTTTCCAAAAAATATCAACAAAACTGACAAAATTTTATACAGCTTATTGTGTCTCTATGAAAACTTTTAAGGTTTTTGAACACTTACTGCAAGTTAGAAGGATCAAGAAAGACTAAAAAAGATTTTAGTCTTTGTTGCGAGTCTATGCACGCATGCAACTTGAATACTCTGATAACTATCATAAATATCATAAAGATTGCGATTACGGTCCAGAAAAACTATACCGGGTCCCGTTTCTATCTTATCACACAAACATATACAGACCCGCGGCACAAATAAACATAATATATAATCAAGATTTTTTTTTTTCCTCTTATCCAAAATTTATTAATATTATTATTAAGTTTATTCTTAGGGAAGTTGTTTTTTGGACGGGTTTAATTAAGATAAACACTATATTTATCCGTTGAACGTTTCGTCTCTATTTGAGACTTCCTCAGCAACTAAAATTATTTATTATGACATATTATTTTATACACAAATACCAAA
>NW_014570381.1:4681-6355 GCF_001313835.1 Polistes canadensis
TAAAATAACGCTATGAATTGTAAGTTCTTTTTGGTATTTGTATATAAAATAATATGTCATAATAAATAATTTTAGTTGCTGAGGAAGTCTCAAATAGTGACGAAACGTTCAACGGATAAATATAGTGTTCATCTTAATTAAACCTGTCCAAAAAACAACTTCCCTATGAATAAACTTAATAATAATAATATATAATAAAAAAATAAATCTAATAAACATTTTATCACTTGTATTGCATCGAATATGCAACTTTTTAACATTTTATTAAGGTATTTTGAAACACAAACCTCTTGTTATGAGTACAATAAGGCCCTAGCGGAGGCGCAACGATATATCGTCGTTCAGTGCTAAAAGGGTTAAATATCTTACCATTTTAACGTTAGTACTCAGCTCATAAAATCTCTTTCTATTTAAATGTAAGTAGTTTACTTATCAAATTCTTTTTATTTTATACAAAAGTACCTAACTTACTAATTACTTTCTAAATTAATTAAAGTACTCAACCCTTCTAATCACTTTTCATATGCTTAAAAGTACTCTACTCATTTGGTCTCTTTATATTTAAATACAAGTATCAATTAATTAAATCTATTTCTATTTGAATGAATGTACTCAACTAATTAATTTTCTATCTATTTAAACTAAAGTACTTATTTCACTAAATCTTTTACTGTTTGTATAAAAGTATTTAATTTATTATATCTCTTTTCAATTGAATAAAAGTACAAAACTTATAATAAATCTTTCTTTTTAAATTAAAGTACCTAACCTAACGAATCTCTTTCCATTTAAATAAAAGTACTTAATTTATTAAATATCTTTTCATTTAATTAAAAGTACTATACTTATTAAATACCCTTTTATTGGAATGAAGGTACGCAACCTAATAAACCTTTTCTTTTTTGAATGAAAGTACTTAACTTATCAAACCTTATTCTATTTTAAAGAAGGTTGTTAACTCATCAAATCTCTTTTTATAAAAATAAAAGTACCTAACTCATCAAATATTTTTCTGTTTAAAGAAAATTACTTGACATAATAAATATCGTTCTATTTAAATGATAGTGCTTAACTTATTTAATATCTCTTTATTTTTGTATAAAAGTACCTAACTCAATAAATATTTAAATGTTTAAAAGAAAGTTCTCATATTTAATCATTTTCTATTTAAATGTAAGTACTTAACTTATTTATACTCTTTCTATTTCAACGAAAGTACTGAACTTATCATATCTTTTTTCATTTAAAGAAAGGTACTCCACTCTTCAAAATTCTTTTTATTTGAATAAAAGTACTTTACTCATCAAATTTCGTTTCATTAAAATGAATCTGTTGATGCGACCGATGCCTTAATCGGTACTCTAGTGAATTATAGTGAATCGAAAATGTCCTCACGGGTGCTATCGAGATTATTTATTGAAAGGAAGGAGAATAGAAAAATAAAACACAATGACAAATATATTTAAGCTTAGTCAGTACTAAAAARTACGCTTTATTTAGCTCGTCAGGGAAAAGCCTTTCGGCATAAAAACCCAGGTGGAAATGTTGACATAGAATCCGTACAAATCAGGATAATTTTGGCCAAGTACAGGACCGCCTTTGTCCCTTGTCGCTGGCTGAACTTAAATAATGTAGTATTGCGCAATACAAATAATTCTCCTTGAAGAAGTTCTC
>NW_014570381.1:6781-9183 GCF_001313835.1 Polistes canadensis
ATTAAATCTCTTTTCATTCAAATGAAAGTTCTAAACTCAATAAATCCCGTTCTATTTAAATTAAAGTAATCATCATATCATATCTTTTTCTTTTTAAATAAAAGTACTTAAGAAATTAAATCTCTTTTCGTTTAAATAAAAGTGCTCAATTCATCAAATATCTTTCCATTTAACTGAAAGTACTTAACTCATCAAATCTCTTTCCATTTGAATAAAAGTACTTCACCTATCAAATTTCTTTTTATTTAAATAAAAAAATATAAGTCTTAAAGGAAGTTATAAACGGTTATTAAATCTTATGAGTAATTAACTTGAACTAGTTTTACGTTTCGTCTCTTACTGGTGTGCTCATTAGCAACTAAAAAATTGTTATTATGACTTGTTTGTAAATATTACAATAAATTTTTTTTCTTTTTTTTTTTTACCTTGATCAGTTACAGTTCTCGTGTCCATACATTAGTCTTTTTTACAGAGTCATACATTTCAATAAAACTTAACATATAACAATACAATTTGATCCTAAAACACCTTATCTTATCACACATGTTCAAATACTTATTCTATATAGACTAATGTTTAATAATCTAGGTATCTTCAGTATTATGATGTCTTCTGTTATAATAATTGAATTTTAAAATTTCATTATAGATGCTGTTTAGATTGTTCGTGTCTGTCCTATATGTAACTGTAGTGTTATTTGTTATGTTTTACATTTCGCTTATGTTCCTTTTGTACCAGTTGTCTTCTCTGTATAAAATAGCTGTATCTTTAAATTTAAACTCGTTTCTTGTTTTAAAATGGTGTTTAGCTACCAAAGTAGTATTATTTTTTTGAACATTCGAAGGTTTACAATCATTCCTATGTTGTTTTATTTTTTTTTAATTTTTTTTTGGTTTGCCCTATGTAACATTTGTCACATACACATGGTATTTTTTTAACTAAGTTCGATTGTTCTAGTTTATCAACCTTTTCCTTTAGTTCTGTAAATATTGAACTTATTTTAACTAGGTTATAAAATACTAGTTTCACATTAGTATTTTTAAGATATTTATTTATTTTATTCGACAAAAATTTGATAAAAGGAAACTTAATAATTTTTTTGCAGTTCTGTTTTCTTTTCTAAACTTCATCTATTTTAAACTTATTAAACACCATGTGTATAAGACTCGTTGGTAAATTATTAGTTTTTAAGATTAGTTCTGTTTTTTTTCTATTTTCGATATGGAATTTTTTACTATTTAATGTCAGTGCTCTAAATAATAAACCTTTAATGACCCTTATTTTTTTGCTCATGGGATTATTCGAATTATAATCTATACATCTACCAGAGCTTGTAGGTTTACCATACTAGTTCGTTACAATGGAACCGTCTTTGTTTCTTTTAATTTTCATATCTAGGGAGAATAAGGTTCCATTATTCTCTAATTCCATTGTGAATTGGATCTTATTATTGACACAATTAAAGGTCTTTAGTGTTTGGTCCATTTCATCTGTAGGTATTGCTGTGACAAGGTTATTAACATAAACCTTCAGGATAGGAACAAGAAAGGGTGACCTTCCTTTAATCTTTTTTAAGATATAATTTATCACTGGATTAGCTAGAACTGGGCTCGCTAGATTACCTATTCTAGAGCTATCCATTTGTAGGTAGAAAGACCCGATGAACTGAAAGTAGCACGATTGAAAACAAAATTGTGTTAGTTTAACCAAGGTATTCTTCGGGACTTTTATAAATTTTGCAAGTACTTTTTAATGTTCATTGATTGTTTTTAATACTAGTTCTTTTGAGATTTTTGTAAAAAAAGAGATTAAGTCCAATGATACAAGTATGTATCCTTCTGGTAATTTTACTTCTTCTATTAAATCCGCAAACTTTATCAAATTTTTGTTGGAAAAAACAAGTTTTTTTGAAGTAGATTTTGTTAACGTCTAATGTAAAAATTTTGCTATTTTATAGCACGGTGACCATATGAAACTCACACATGGCTTAAAGCACATTCTTTTTTGTGAGTTTTTCTTAATTCATACAGTTTTGGCGCGACTAAATTATAAGATCTCAAGTTTTTTTCCATTGCTTCTGAGATGATGGATTCATTTTTTACTTTAATTAATTAATTATTTGCCAGTTTTTTAAATTTGTGGGTAGGATTCTTGTCTAATATACTGTATGTGTTTCTATCTTCCTACAGTTTTTCCATTTCTTTGATGTATTCCTCCTTTTACATGATAACTGTGTTTTTTTCTTTATCTGGTCTTGTTATTATTAAGTTCGGATTTTGTTTCAAGAAACGCTTTGTTGTTAGATAGTTTTCTTTTGTTTCATTTTTTCATAGTTTTTGGTTTTTATATTTTAGTATTTATCCAATTCATCAAATCCCATTCCATTTGAATAAAAGTAATAA
>NW_014570381.1:11450-14598 GCF_001313835.1 Polistes canadensis
TAGCAAATGAATTTTTTTTCTATTTAAATTAAATTACTCAATTCTTTAAATCTCATTTTATTTAAACAAAAGTATAAAACTCATCAATTCTTTTTCTATTTGAATGCAAGTACTTAACTTATTAAATCTTTTTCTATTTAAATAATAGTACTGAACTCATCAAATCTCTCATCATTTAAGTTAAAGTTCTCAAATCATCATATCCCTTTGGATTTAAATCCAAAAACCCAACACGGTAAATCACTTTCTATTTAAATAAAAGCAACAAACTTATTAAATCTATTGGCATTTTAATGGAAGTTCTAAATTTATGTAAAATTTTTTTATTTGTTTAGTAGTCCTAAACTCATTAAATCTCTTTCAATTTGGATAAAAGTTCTTAACAAATAAAACCTCTTTTTATTTAAATAAAAGTGACGAACAGGTTAAATTTCTGTTTATTCGTATAAAAGTACTCAATTTTTTAATTTTTTTTCTATTTTAACGAAAGTACTTCACTCATCGAATCTCTTTTTATTTAAATGGATGCTCCCAACTCATCAAATCTTTTTCTATTTTTATAAAAGTACTTAGTTTATCAACTCTCTATCAGTATGAATAATAGTACCTTAATTATAAAACATCTTGCTACTTGAATGAAAATAAATAATTCAAAAAATCTTTTTTCATTTGATTAAAAGTACCTAATTCGTTTTATCTCTTTTTATTTATATGAAAGTAATCAACTTTTTCAAACTTTTTCTATTTTAATAAATGAACCTTACTCATTAAATCTCTTTTTATTTGAATAAAAGTTCCTTACAAATCAAATTTTTCTCAACTTAAATGAATGTACATAAAACTTTAAATCTGTTTATATTTTATTGAAAGTACGTAATTTTAAAAATCTCTTGGTTATTAAAAGAATGTACCTAACTCAAAAAATATCTTTCTATTTTAATAAAAGTTCCCAACAAACCAAATTTTTTTCTTTTTAAACGAAAGTACCCAACACAATTAATCACTTTTTTTTATTAAAAGTACCTAATTCAATAAATCTATTTCCATTGTAATGAAAGNAAGTACCCAACACAATTAATCACTTTTTTTTATTAAAAGTACCTAATTCAATAAATCTATTTCCATTGTAATGAAAGTACTTAACTCATTAAATCCTTTTCTATTTTAATAAAAGTTATTTACTTAACAAATCTTTTTTTATTTAAGTGAAAATACTAAAATCGGCACATCTTTTTCCATTTGCATCATAATACTAGACTCATTCAATCTTTTTCTATTTGATTGAAAGTATTACACTTATCAAATCTCTTTTCATTTGAATGAAAGTTCTCTACTTGATAAATCATATGCTATTTAAATTAACATTCCTCGTTAAATCGTTAGTAAATACGGACGTGTTTATCTAATCGCTCCTGAGAACATAAGTATTTAAATAATAAGTAAGTTGAGATACGTTATAAAGTACGTTAGTCTACATCGCAGTTACAAGTGTGAGTAACCAGTGTACAAGCGTGGTAACATTACACCTATGCGGGTAACCGCGTGGACAAGCCTATGGCAAAAAGCTAGTTAACATGGAATTATATAACATCAAACCTCTGAAAATCGGTAACAACGGAAATAGTTTCAACATTCAATATACCGAAATAGGCCAACCGTCAACAGAAAAGAAAGAAAAAGCTAACCTTGGTCGTATTGAAAGGAGAATAATCAAAATAAATGATAGAAACTCGCGAATGAAAAGCGAAATGGATACTGATTCGAAAGATTCTCAAAACTGGTTACCAGCAAAATAAACCTAGCTACAAAACTCAAAAAAACGCAAAATAAGTGAGCAAAAAGTCAACAATAACAGCTTTTCCACACCATTACCTGTAAAATGGCCCCATAGCATTCCCATAAGCAACCCTTATGATATACTCGACGAATCAACAGTAACACAAAACACTACAGAAAAAACAGTAGAAGAAAAAAAAGCAGTTAAGCATCCACCTATATACATTGACGCAGAAATCACCGACCCTCTGCTCGAGTTACTGGGTAAAACAATTGGTAAAAACAATTACGTAATAAAACAACTTAAAGGCAACCAAGTAAAAGTAAAAACCACCACACCAGATACGTTCAGAAAGGTAATAAATGCATTAAAAACTAAAAACGCGGAAGACTACACGTATCAAGAAAAAAATAAAAAGAGCTACAAAATAGCTATTCGAGGACTTCATCTCAAATCCGACACAGTTAAAATATCAAATGAACTAAACGAAATGGGACACAAGGTAAGATCAATAACTAATATGATAAAATTCGATACCAAACAGCCGCTACTATTATTTCATATTAAACTGGCTCCTCGAGATTACAACAAAAGTATATATTAGATTAAAACACTGCTTAGTACAATAGTTAAAGTTAATCCCCCAAGAACTAAAAAAGAAATACCTCAATGCATAAGATGTCAAGCCTACAGGCACACTCAAAATTACTGTAACAGAGATCCTGCATGTGTAAAATGTGCAAAAAACCATTTAACAGCGCTCTGTCCTTATRAGGGCAAAATAGAAAAAGTCATATGTGTAAACTGCAATGGTAACCACCCAGCAAACTACAAAAGCTTGCCAAACGAGAAAATTACTACAACAAAAACTATATCCAACGCTAAAAAAAAAGTATTAAAAAAACCCTATCAAAACGTTCCTTACAAGGAAACATACTACAATAAACAAAACACGAATTCCAACAGGGATAATACACCGATAGTTGAACTCAACGAACCAAGAAAAAGCTATGCCGAAGTAACTAAACGTGCACATACAAATACAAATGACTTAAGAACAGTGGAGACATCAGACATTAAAAAACTACTTAAACAATCGATTAAAAATACAGAAATCATTACCACAATGATAAGAGAGCAAAATTCCCTTCTAAAGCAACAAAGGCAACAAATTACCACAATGTTACAACTACTAACAAAAACGATACTTAATAACAAATAATGGATACACATATAAAAATAGCGGTTTAGAACAGCAACAGATTACAACAACGAATTCAAGAAACCAAAGCATTCATATACACGAATGATATTGACATTCTACTCGTATCTGAAACTCATCCTAAAAACAAAAATTACATAAATATTCAG
>NW_014570381.1:14753-17254 GCF_001313835.1 Polistes canadensis
TGGAACTGCTATAATTATTAAGAACGAGATAAAACACCATCTACACAGTAAAACAGGAAACGATTACCTTCAAGCCACAACAATCAAACTAAAAACACAAGGTAATTCAAATAAACTATCGGCTATCTACGCACCGCCAAAATTTAAAATTACAATCGACCAATGGAATAGCTTCTTCAAGGAATTAGGTAATAAATTAATAGTAGCTGATGACTTCAACGCCATACATCCATATTGGGTATCAAAAACCACTTCACTGAGAGGTAAAATCTTAAACTCTTACATAACGAACGCAACCCTAAATATCCTCACGTCAGGCGAATTAACATACTGGCTATCAGCCTCTAATAAAACCCCCGATTTAATAGACTTCGGCATTCTAAAACTCCTAAACCTAATGCGCTTCAAAACCAAATCATTATTGGATCTCAGTTCAGACCATTCTCTTATTATAATAACATATAAGAGCAAACCCTTACTATGCAAAAAATCACTAACGCTATGCAATGGATGCACAAATTGGATAATTATTAAAGAAACATTAGAATCAAAATTAAACTGTAACATCCCGCTCAAGACCTCTTCTCAAATAGATAATGCAGTCAATAACCATACAGATGCTATTCAAGAAGCAGCGTAGGCATCTACATCCCAAAAAGATACTTCCAGAGATTTTCCAACATATCCCTGCAATATTTTGCGTAAAATAAAAATAAATAGGCAAGTCAAAGCTAAGTGGCAGAAAAACCAAACAAAGAGCAATAAGAGACTGCTTAATAAAGTAACAAAAGATGTTAAGCAGAGTTTACGGGATTAAATCAGCGAATTTAAAAAATACCTAACTTCAATTTCACCTCACAATACCAAAACATACACAGACAATAACATAAACGACATTAGAAGCAAAACACAAAATCAGGTAAACATTAACAACACAACAGCCAAAGAACTTAGAATGCTAATATTAAAAATCAAATCAAGAAAGGCGCCAGGTTACGATCTAATTAAAAAGAGAATACTGAAGGAACTGCCACCTAAAGACATTAGGATGCTAACAATTATATATAATGCAGCATTATGTGTCCATTACTTTCCAAGTACTTGGAAACTCGCGGAAATCATAATGCTCAGTAAACCTAATAAAGATCCGCATGATGTGAACTCGTATAGACCAATTTCGCTACTACAACTACTATCTAAGCTATTAGAAAAAATAATATTTATTAGAATGAAAAAAATTATTTCTGCCDRAAACCTGATTCCTGACCATCAATTTGGATTCCGAAACAAACACTCTACCGTTGAACAAGTGCACAGACTAAAGAATACTATTATAACAGCTTTGGAAAATAAGGAGCACTGTTCTGCCGTCTTCATAGATATAGAAAAAGCTTCCGATAGTGTGGCATCAAGGATTACTACAAATAATCAACAAACACTTTTCATATCATTTCATAACTTTTAAAATCTTATCTCTCCGACAGGACATTCTACGTAAAAATAAAAGATACTCATTCGAACATCAAACTAATCGGAACTAGGGTTTCTCAGAGAAGTATTCTTGGACCAATTCTTTACACCCTATAAACAGCAGACATACCGATAAACAATAACTGTACTTTCTTAACGTTTGCAGACGACACGACGATGGTCACCGTAAATAAAGATCCACAACAAGCAGTTCAATTATTGCAAAACCAAATCAATTCCCTCGAGGATTGGTTATACAATAGGAAGATCAAAGTAAACTGTACCAATTATGAACATATTACGTTTACACTAAGGAGGGGCACGGTGCATAAAATACAACTGTATAATACAGAGGTTCTGCAGACACCAACGGTCGATTATTTAGGCCTACATCTTGACTCCAAACTTACATGGAAAAAACACATAAGTGCTTAAATTGAACAAATACGTATTGAAAGTAGACAAATGGCTTGACTGACGGGTAAAAAGTCAAAACATAGCATCAAGAACAAATTGCTAATTTATAAAAGTATAATAAAACCAATTTGGACTTACGGATTACCGCTATGGGGTATAGCGGCGAAAAGCCACATTACTAAACTAGAGGCTCAACAGTCAATAACCCTACGCACAATCGTGAATGCTCCATTGTACATCCATAAAGAAGATATAAGAAAGGACTTAAACATTCCCACAATAGAAGAAGAAATAACCAAGTCAACCTACAGATACAAAAAAAGAATCGATACGCACATAAACCCGTTAGCCAAAAATAACTACAAACAATATACGACAATAACGACAATAACGACGCTTTTTCACTGGAGAAAACGTCTACGTGCTATCTCCCTTACTTGTATAACAATTTACCAAATGTCAAAGGATAAATTGTAAAGATGTATGAAGTTATATAAAAAAAAAAAAATAAATAAAATTAAAGTACTGATTTAACAAATCTCTTACATTTGAATGACTGTTTTTAACTCTTTAAATCTCTTTTTCTGTACATATAATAAAAAAACTCTACATTA
>NW_014570382.1:0-1406 GCF_001313835.1 Polistes canadensis
TAAAGTCTATTGATTTACATCCAACGAGCTAAAAACGATGATATTGATCAACTATATTTAAACTTAATACGAGTATGTATCAAAATTTATTTGTATAATTCTTATTTGTATATTACGATATTCATTGGACTAATCAAAATCTTTGAAGATCTATCCACGTATTCAAATTCAGATGGAGAACAAAGAAATCTAAATTATTAGTACTGTGTAACAGAAACCTGATTTTCATTTATTTATATTAATTATTGTAAGTATCCTTTCACAAGATATTAAAAAGCTCTAGTATATTGTAACGTCCTATTACGACATTCTATTCAAATTTCCTCGCAGTAGTACAACTAAGCTACGAGTAAACTTTAATCAGTGGTGTAAAACAAATCGAAACTATGTATAGTAATTCATATAAATGGTAGGATAGGCTTATTTTCAGTATTTGTGGAAAATATTCAGCAATGTAAAATGCAGTAGTTTAAGCAGAAGACAAAGTGACGGAAAGCAAAAGACAAGAAAACAAACTGTGAGTTGTATTACATATAATCTTATTCATAAAAATATCTGCAGTATGTATAGAATCAATAGCATGTTAAGGATGAAAATTTTTGTAAATACAAAATAAAAATTATATTTATTAAAATATTTATAAAATCATAAGTATTTTTCGATTTGCTTGAAAAATTACGAAAATAAAAAAAATTTAGAGAGTCATACTTCTCTCCAGTGGTAATAATATGTCGGTAAGTGTCGTATAAAATATAATTATTATAATTAATAAATTATTTTATGGAAAGTCTTAAAGTACTTTTGTGAGTGACTGTATTTATTTTGTTTTCTTCATCGTGATCGTTAGTAACTGATAGAACAAAAGTATCGACAGTTGAAAAAAAAGAATCATATTCTCCTGTTCAAATTACTCATTCCTTCCTTCATCAAGGAGACATACGGCATTTCGAACATCAACGATACCACGTAAGCACAGATGTAGCTTACCACTACGTATCCCACACCTGAAATTAACTGGAAAACAAAGCAAAAAAAACATAATGAAAACAAAAAGCAGTTAATTAAAATTCATATAAATCTTTCAATTTAAACAAACAAGAATAATAATACATACGTTAGTAAGAAAATCAAAATGAACGGAAGTTTCACCGTATAAGTTCACAGAAATTATTAGAATTGGATTTATTAAATAAGCTCCGAAAGTTAACCTACTTAATGGTATCCAAACCTTCCACGAAAGAATACGATTCACTATACCTAAAATATGAATTGATTTGATTTATGACGATAGGAATGTAWTAATGTCGAATTAAACAATCAAATCAGATATATATTTATACCTCCATTATTTGTACAACACGCTATTAATATCCATGCTATTCCAATTGCCCACACAGTTCTACCGA
>NW_014570382.1:2416-5025 GCF_001313835.1 Polistes canadensis
AAGTACCAACTCCAAGTCATACACTGCAAATATATTGATATATATAAATAGTATTATTGCTAATAATAATTAATTTATATACAAATATTTAAAATTGCTATAAGCACTGGTTCATACCATATCTTTCACACTAAACAAATTTTGAATATAAAGAATATTTCTCCACCAATATTTCGGACAATTTTCGTGTGAAGCTTCCGTTATATAAAACACCGAGGTTTTGCTATACCACGTTGTATTAATTTGCTGTAATCCGATTAATATTAAGTAAGTCGGTGTCAATCTAAAACAGTAGAAGTAGTAAAAAATAAATGAGATATATTTAAAATTACTATTTTATCAATACTAATAAAACTAATATTTTTTTACTATCCTATGTTAGCGTCCAGCCATATACAGTCCTTCAAAACAAAGGATCGTATTTACTAGCGACAAATATACTGGTCAGCAAAAATATTATATTAATACTGTTCCGAAATTTCACTTATCATCTTTAGAATTACCAACTATTATGCATAAATTAATCCTAATATATTAAAAAATTAAAAATATTAAGAAATTGTCTTACCTTATAAATCTTTTAAGGACAACGAGAAAATATAATTTGATCCTAATAGAATAATTAAACGGTTCACTCTTGTCTATATCGCTCTTTAAATACAAGTAAGTGACTAGAAAGCCACCAAAAAATAAAAATGTATCAACAGATAAAGTTCCATTGAACATTACTTGTGCGAATAAATCCTCCGATTTTCTCAAAATCAATTGTCTATTTTCTTAAAATAAAAATTAAAGAAATAAAATAAAATAATAAAGAAAACCTTTGAGAAGTTTAAATGAGATCTCTTTTATTTATATAAATTAAATTGAAACACAATCATTACTAAAAAACTTACCAATATTATCTTTCCCAWAAATTAATRAGTGTATCAAAATAATCCATACCATCGTAATAAATTTTAATCCGTGTATAACCAATAAWGAAGTATTCTGAGATTTCATATTAAATATAATTTTCGTGTTCGAATATGCTGAAAAAGCTAGTAATATTTTACAAACAAATTTGTAGTATTTTGATATTTTCAGTTGACCCTTGTTATTATCGTTTTGCGTATAAGGTTCATCTAAAAAAATAAACGATTTTATATTAAATCATTATTTTTTTGTCCATAAGAATTAGGTATAATAATCCATTCGTTACTAATCACCAATGCGAAGATAGAATGGGTATAAATAATTTCTTATGAAATGATAATAGTTTAAAAGTATGTTGAAACAAAAGTATTGAAAATTATTAAAAAGATTTACCTATCGTTAGAGAATTAACATTTTCACGGTCTTGAGGACAATTGTCATTTTTCTTCAAACGTTTTTGGTATATCAAGACATCGTAGGCCGTTCCTATTATTATTAAAAGGAATGTGAGTACGACTATTARCCTAAAAAAAGACAACAACAAGAAAACATAATTATCTTTATATTTAACGAAGGACTAATATAAATTATAAAAGAATTGTTAGTTTACATCATTGTTATAAATGTTCCACCTAATAACCATCGATGGTCATCGATTAGATCTCTTACTTCAACTAACGTAAAATCAGCTGAATATAGTTCGCCTTTAAAAATAATTCTCTTTCTGAATACRTTTTCTAAAAGAATAGCAAGTTGATCCTTGGAACAGGATGATGGTAAGCACATACCAAGTATTATCATATCCTACGAAAAAAAAATCAAAATATTTAATAAAATTGTATTAAAATAACTAATTTAATTTTGAATAGAAACTTACTTCCTTGGGTATTCCAACGTGGTTTTGTAAAGTGCTATTATGTCGAAAATTAGCAACGAAGAATCTCACTTCAAAAGGTGGCAATTCATCCTTGATATTACGATATCTCGAATTGTTTTGTATTAACTTTTCTGATAATACGAGGAGATCCCCGTTTTTTGCGTCTTCGCATTGGCTTCTGCTACCCAACCAATAATTATTTCCATAGATGAATCCTGATTTAGGTTCACCGCTTGCATCGATTACTTGACAAAAAAACAGTAATTAATATTACATCATTTTGAACATCAAATCTAATTTTTTGGGCGGATAATACCATTGATAGGTGGAAAATGGACACATTTTAAGGGACACACTTAGTGTCACTGCCTAAAATGAAGGTGATATTTGGTAATTTTAAAAAAAAAACTGCTGCATGAAATATTTTAAAATTAAGAGGATATATTTATACATTATTAGCGAATATTTACTAAAAATTTCAAATTAAAAGAGGTAATTTTCTGCGAGTTATTCGCTATCTCTACAGTCACTAAAAAAAGAGGTCCTAAACGGCTGCAGCGATTCCGGCTTTCACCGTGGATAAAATAAAAAAAAAGAAATACTGTCAATCTAGAAAGTATTGCCTATACAATGATCTAAAATTGTGAAAAAAATTAGAATTTAACAAAATGGCTGACTTTTAAAAATAAATCGAATTTTACTTATAATTTTGATGATTTTTGGCCCGTCAAAATTACATTTTTTATACAATCGAAAAACTTTTAGGTCATTGTACAGTGAAACATATACGAAATTAGCAGAAAATAAAAACCAAAGC
>NW_014570382.1:6734-9474 GCF_001313835.1 Polistes canadensis
AAAAAGTCATTTAAATTTTAATTATTAATCGTTGTTTTTATTTTTTTTTGAAGGTTTTGTGGGAGTATAAGAAATATGATAATAAAACAAAAATATTCTTCTATTAAAATTAATTAAGTTGATATACTACAAGTGCTAAAATTGATCATAATAAATTAAGAATAAATAATCTGAATGGTGGAGTGAGGAAACCGATTAAAACCGTGTTCTTATGTTCTACAATATTCTTGTAAAAAATGACAATAAAAAAATCATTTATCTTTTACATTTTTTTCCTGAAATAATGCAACCTTTTCCATCAAAGATTTTTTCAAACATTTGAAAGAATTGTAAACAGTAATTAAAATGTCTTGGTATTTGTTTCTTTCACTGTGTTCCGTCMTTTGTCGAAACAAGTAGATAACTGGACAATTCGTACTTCTCCTGATAAGTATTATAAGTCGTTAAAATATAGGATCTTTTTTTTACAATCCTGTAAGGTAAAATCCCCTCAAAAAAAATTCAAAGACATGTACAACTGTATGAGCACGGTAATAAGCACAAGCTTATTAGCATAGGTTTGTATTATCATTATAGAAAATAAGAAAATCGACGCTACCATATAATTCTTCTTTTTTTTTCTGTCCTATCTTCACGCTCATCGGACTTTATCAAGCAATCTTTACGTCGCTTTTATTACGCTTACCTCGTTGATAAAAAATAAGATTTCTCAAGAGATTTATCATTAGAAACGTCTATGAATATATGTACGGAGTGTACTAAATAAACGTTTTTAACTAGAAATATTTCCGTCATTTGAGATTATACGTGCAAAATTCTAAACAAAAGCTTGCACACAATTTGAAGATAGTTCTTGATTTTATATTACAAATTTTTTTGAGATTTGAAGAATGGATTTCTAGCATTTTATTTGAAAATACAATCCATTAAATTGGATTATGAAGAGATCAAAAGGTAAAAAAAAAGCTACATACTCTATAAATGATCATTAAATTTATTTTAATAAGTATCAATATTATATTAGTATTCAATAATTTAACTTTTAAACAAAAATTATCGTTGGAAAGTAATTTTTAAATAAAAAATATTTAATTCAATGAATTTTCATACTTTATTATTAACTAAATCGTTTTTGAAAGATTAACTTGGCTTTTTAAAGTTTTATTATACTACATTTATAATATCGTAAAAAAAATAAAATACAGAACGAATTCTTCTGAAATAATTATATTCTATGGCGCCTTTAAATAAAGTACGGTACTGTATAATACATAATGAATAATCAACAAAAGTATGAATAGGCATTGAAACCAACTCAAAGTCTGTGACTGTGAATTTCTTTTTTTCCCTTAAATTTTCGAAGGAACTCTCTTAAATCAGTTAATACTACTGATAATTGTAGAACGTATTTCATTGTTGGTGTTCGATTACTTTCTTGAAACATTGTATATACGTGCGAATGTGAAAAAAGTTGAATCATTCAATCGATCGATGGTTATAAAATATAATAATTTGCATTAATTAGACCATTACTAGTTTATGTAATTTAAAAAGGAATATTCATTATTTTGCGACGAGAAATACAAACGAACGTAAATGACAAACAACAATGGTAAATAAATGATTACTAAATAAAAATTAAATGTTTGAAGTTAAAATTGTCTACTCGCACAGGAGTGAAAATGAAAAGTCGAACAATCTGTTTTTTGTGGTTACTGTGTTACGTAAGTCGGACGAGAAAAGAGACGCAAAATAGAATTTAAATACGAGAAAGAGAGACAAAGCATATTTTACATATTATTGCCTATTCTCGTTTTTTTTTTTGCTTATTTTTTTACGAATGATAGAATGCGTTGCAATCATCCCACTACATAAGTTGCAGGAAAGAGAGGAGAGGCTATAAAGTGATGAGTAATGTATAATTTGCATTGATTTACTTTCAACGAGCAAAAGACAATGTTATTATTCAATTACATTTAAACTAACTACGAGTATGTATCATAAGTGTTTTGCATAATTGTAATATGCATATTACGATATTCATACGACTAATCTGAATCTTTGAAGATCTATCTACGTATTTAGATTCAGATGGAGAAAATAGAAAACTAAATTATTTGTGCGTCGTAACAGAAACCTGGTTTTTGATTTCTTATTTTTACTACTAATATATATAATTATATAATTTAATATAAAAATATAAAAGTTTAACTGTTATTTAATTCATAGGCAAGATGTAAAAAAATTTATTGTTTCTAATTTTTTTGTAAAAATTTTAATATTCTTTCCTGTATTAGTTTAAAAATTAAGTAATGTTAAAAGATTTTGTATACCTTAAGGATAGAGAAACTTATAGAAAAAATAATCCCCCTACGAAGAATCGAACGTTAATAGCCAGATCGAGAAGCAGAGACGATAATACTTACACTAGCGCGCCATTTGCCAAATGTTCTATTTTTGTCTTACAATTTTTATGAATTTGAAGTTGATTAGAAATGCATTACTGTTTTCTTAAAAAATAATAAAAATGATTTAAAATTATGTCTAGACAAAAAATAAATTCCCCGTTTTTGGAATATCCTTTCTTGTATATCTTGAATTAATTATATGCGTAGATATAAAATTCTTCTTTTTCAAATATGTATTCAATTTGATACACAAATAAATTTTTACGAGACAACAAATCTGTAATTTAAAATTTTCTAAAATACATAATTTAATAGGAAAAATTTTCTAATTA
>NW_014570382.1:9984-14242 GCF_001313835.1 Polistes canadensis
AAAAAAATATAGAAATGAATTTCCTGTATACACCACAGAGGAATATTATGATATTATAAAACAATGTAAACAACATAATAAATTCATTTTACATGAAATGAAACGAGAGAATTTCGTTTGAACGAAGAACCTACAGAACGCAATCAAAAAACAAATAACAAGAAACAATAATAAAAAAAAAGAAATTGGTTGCAAATATGTTGGATGAGGTTTCGAAAAAGTGCACCATATACTATTTTATATAACATGTTGATAAAAGACTCAGAATTTAAGACTTCAAATTTATCACCTACATGTCCGGAAACACAAGACAAAATTTGAAAAAATCGCCTGGCGCATTTGTATCACGGTGCTTTGCCTATTTCTTACGAAAAATATAAGAATATCGAGCTGTTATTACACTGGATACCTTTTATGCCTCATAAATATTTAAAAACACCGCCACATGAAGAGCATAAATAAATACTACTAATAATGTTAAATTTATCAATATAATTAACGTTCAAAATAAAAAATACTACTTCTACTTTATTTCTTGTTATTATTTGTAAACAAAATTGGATTAATATGAAATATATTTTAAGTGATATTTGATTTTTCAAAATTGAAATTAAACGATTTTAACAATTGACTAATTTTGAAAGTGGTGTAAGTCCATTTGCAGCCTGTAAATATACATTATTTTAATTAATTAACCTAAATCCTTTTTAAATTAACCTAATATCCATTATTTTAATTAATTAACCTAATCAAATTACATATCGATAAGTTAATAGAAACATTGTCAAACTTGATATAATTAATGAATATTTTTAAATTAACCAATACGCAAACCTTCAATTTTCTCGAAACAACAGAAAATGGACTTACACCACTTTCAAAATAAACGGTCCATATATATATATATAGATATGTTACTGTTAAAGCGGGAAATCAGGCAATACTAGTTAATCCTCGGCATTACTATGAATATGAAGAGCCTTTAGACGAAGTCAGAAATTGAAAAATTCTTTCAATTTTTCCTAGGCATTGAACATAATACTTTGATATTCTATAGAATATAAAATTACTATTTAAACAACGTTGAAAAGAATACATCCTCGAGCACAGGACCGACGACCCACCCCCCAAAACCCAAAAACAACCGCTAATCGCTCCCATACACATACACAAAAACGAGCATTGTGGGGGTTGTTCAGACTGTGTGTCCCAATAACGGAAAATCAGTATTCTTTGTCCTTTATCGCGTCGGAAGATGAGCGGGTTTAAAATGAAATGTTTTATACCTGCATTTTATTAAAAATCATTCTAAGAGCATATTAAATACAAATTTTATTTTCAATTCATATTCATAGTAATGCCGAGGATTAACTAGTAATGCCTGATATCCCGCCTTGACGGTAACATATATATAGATATACAGAATGCTCAACACTCGATTGTCAAAACGATAAATTCTCGATATTGAATGAAAAAATAGAAAGAGAGAAATATCCATTTCTATTCTCACTCGCATTCGCATTCACGACCGAGAGACCCTAAGATAACGCACAATAGGCCGCTCGCGTGTAAAAACCGACGAAGAGACGGGGCTTGTCCCACACACTAACTATCACGTTTTACAAATATTTCTCGTTTATTTTTGCAAATCCGAAGATAAACCTCATAACATTTTTTATATATATTTAATTTTCTACAACTTTTGTTTAAAACTTTTTTCGATTAAATGCCTAGATTCTAAGATACGGTTATTTTTTACCCCTTTTAACCTTTTTTCTCGTAATCACGCCATCCGATTGCCAAAAAATTAGCACCATTCGATTCAGCGTCGTCGAATTACCATTATATCAAAAATTCTTACCCTTTTATGAAAAAATGGAAATTTGCCTCTTTTTGACTGGCCTATATTCAACATATTCGTTAACGATATTCTTAGAAACCTAATTGATAGAATTGATTGTTTTTGCAGATAACACAGCCATTCTTTCTTCTTCGTTGTCTTACGCATACTTAAAAGCATATCTCGAAACATATCAGAACCAAATCCACAGACACAATATCAACAAAAAATTTAGTAACGACCGGTGTAAATCATAACACGAGGAAAGTTCGAATGATAAATCCGAATATCCGGTCTTATCCCTGGGAACGAGGGCTTAGTGTGCTAGCCCAGGGCTTCTTAAACTTTTGTCATTCATGACCCCATTTATGATTGCGAGTTTCTTGACGACCCCATACAAATATTACTGCTGTCGGTAGAGATAGCTCAAAACCTTCAACAAATGCACGTGTCTAGACGCTGCAAGTCCACTGTATTCCGCCAATTCTAGTGATGTTATAAAATGGTATATATATGAATATTTGACATTAAAATCTCTCGCAACCGCAGAATTTTGCTACGCGACCCCATTTGGAGTCGCGACCCATAGTTTAAGAAGCCCTGTGCTTGCCAATCAAACGAGAATCAACAGTCCTCACAATACATCATCCAGCGGAACACAATGGTCCTAAATCACCAAAACGTGGCTAAAAAATGTAGATGTAGTTCAATATTTTACTAAGTTAATATTTGAGGGTTTTTGAAATTGCAGAATATGAATCTTATATTGATGATAAGACACTAAAATCGTCAATCGTGCGAAAATATTTTAAAATTCTTTAGAACTGGTAACATCCTGAGCAATGAAGGGCAACATCGGCTTCCCTCTCCTAAGTCATAGTTCTCTCTCTCTCTCTCTCTCTCTCTTCCTCGAAAGAAATCATATTTATTCCTATGCAACGAATAAGGAACGCTCACGACCAATAGGGCACGCTTTTCCCTACCGTAACGCCTACTTTGAGAGGACTCACCATTTCTCTCTCCATGGAATTTCAAACGATCATGCATATAGTAGTGCATCATGTTTTTTATTTTTTTACTATCAATCTGCGACACTATCTTGGAATTTTCCGATTGATGCTGCATTATTCGACTAATTTCCTCTGACCATTTTACTAAGGGAATTCGTTATCGAATATTTATAAGTGAATTACTATTAAAATATATTATTAAATCTTTTTAGAATATAACATTTTTGTGACCTTTAAGTTCTTGCTAAACACATAAATTACATTTATAAAAAAAAAGTTAAAACATTACTTAAAAAATTCACATATCGGCAGAAATTTCTAGTCTGACTGAAGGAACGTGTCAAAAGAACCGTTATACTGCAATTATATTACCGTAGGAACGATGAACAGGAACTTTAACAGCAGAAAAAAATGAATAAGTGCTCTTAATTGCTCTATAAAATCTCAATCAAAATCCATAAATGCTCACTTTATTAATTAATTATTCAATTAGTTATAATTATAATTGCAAAGACAAATACGATATTTTCATTTCTAAACAAAATAATGAAGTATTCTATTGGTTTTTCTTGTCAATCAATTGCTGACTTTTTGTTTGTCCAGCTCCTCAATTTTTAAGACGTGTTACAAAATAAAATTTTGTATGTTGACCTTCTCTTTCTTAATTTCTATTAATTTCTCCGCTAGGTTTTTGATTTTAATACTCCGTATTAAGTACTCCGCTCGTGTCTCAATTTACTTCGTCAGATATTTCCCTAAAATGTGTTTTCCTATTTAAAAGTTGTTCTATTTAAATACATAATTGTTTCTAATGTGTTTATTTTCCTCTTTTAAATGGTAATATTAATTCTTATGTAGTTAAGAATACAAATACCAATATCCTAATTGAAAAAGGAAGCGTATAGTTTTTAAAATTTATTTTTTGTTTGTACACTTAATTACTACAATTACTTTATTAAGAACATAGTATCAACAAATAGTATAAACATTATCGCTTGTTAAATCTCAAAAAAATAGGTTCCGCTGGTTGCAAAGCTATGCCGATTTTTAGGTTAACATTTTCAACTGAAACTGGATCGTCTATTCGAACATCAAATTTTCTTAATACAGTTGCAGCAATTGCCTTCATTTCGATCATTGCGAATTTTTCTCCTGAAAAAGCGATATTCAATAAAAATGTACTTAGTTGATCAACTGATTAGAATACTATTTCAAGAATAATTAATCATGTGCTTTTACCTATACATCCTCTTTTCCCAGAACTGAATGGTAAGAAACATTTTTGGTTGTAATTTCCAGGCAAAAACCTGTCAGGATTAAATYTTAAAGGCTCTGTCCAATACTTTTCTTTTCGATGAATAGTAAATATTGGAAAAACTACAGTGCAGTTTTTCGGTATTACAAGATT
>NW_014570382.1:15394-17242 GCF_001313835.1 Polistes canadensis
TCTGTTAATTATTACTCCATAATATATTCCTGAAATTTTAATATCAAATTGTTCTGCAAATCTAAGTCAATTTCCAATAGGCTATCTGTCAGTACAAAAAAAAAATATTCATTTAATTAATTTTAATCAACACAAACCTATTTTTTAGTCTATTCATATTTTTTATACTTCTTAGAATCTCCAAATCTCACCAAATATTATGTCGAATGTACATAAATGTACGTAATGATGGAAATTTACGTTTTTGTCGTTATTAGTTTCCAAATTATTAATTAGTCTGTTTGAATTTTTTACTATTGAGTCCACATAAGTAGAAATCATTTGTTTTTTGAATACTGGATTTAATATTCTTCGATGAATTTTCCATATTGGCACTTTAAACAAGAGAAAGTTTCTAATTTAAATTTATTATATTTTTTTTTTATTTTGAATATTTTTTAATTAAAAAATTGGGAAATGATACCCTATAGTTTACCTGGAGCAGTAAGCAACCCGTTACTGAAATAAGGTTTTATAAAGTCATACAAATTACTTTTCTCAAATCCATAAGAACTGTTTGATAAAATCTAAAAGGCAGACAAGAAAACTAACAAAAATAAAATACAACGAATAAAAAAAATTTAACATTTGTAAGCGCATTATAAGGGGTATCATAAAATTTGATTATTCWTACGTTAATATTTTCAGGATCATCAAAGATTAGGACCAATTTTGGGCCTATCCAGAGTCGCCACGGCGAAGAATAGTTTGCAGATGTTTTTAATAATTTATAAGTTATATTTAAGACTAATTCATTTAATATAGCGATCGCCTAAATATAGATATTTTAAATATGAAATAAAAATGTACCTTTTAAGTCACCAAGAAACATATATAAGTTTCCAATTAGAGGATAAGCTTTAGGTCCCGGACATTTTTTCACCAAATTATATTCACGAAATTTATCTGATATATATTTGATTATATAAAATAACAGAATTATTATTACTATTAGAGCAATAACTTGAGTAATAGAAAACATATTTTGTACAATAATATAAATATTATAAAATAAGTTAAAATAAAGAGAAAGAGTTTAAAAATATTGCTCGATCTTCTCTTGTATGCTAGGAACAGATATTAAGTTGACACTCCGTAGTGTCTTCTTGTATATTTTGTGTCGTAACAGAAATTAGGAAAGAATCTTCAAACGGGAGCCTATTTAAGCACAACCAAGATCGTACTTTGTCCTTGTGTCAAGGATACTTTCAACAATTGCGTAAAATATAAGACAAAAAGCTGTATTTTATCAATTCATTTATTCCTTGCATATTAATATTATTTTACATAATCGCAATGCATAATTTATTTAGTTTTCAAGAGTAGAAGTGGGTAATCGATGATAARAACATAGTTACTTTTTTAAAAATTTTTGATTTTTTCCTTACTTCTGTTCGACTTTGTATTATGCTAATAAATTATTTCTAGATAAATCTTATACATAACATGGGTAGCAAGAAGTGTATCGATGAAATGTCAGATTGGTATTACTTTACTTTGCATTATTTAAAAATGTATCGATTAGTTTTAATTATTCGAGAAAAAATACAAAGTTTTCCTTATATTATATTGAAATGTAAAATTAATATGCAAGACAATTTTCCTTTAAATAGTAGGACTTTTTCTCGTAGGATTGTTATATATTTCTATTACGTGTTCTATCTTGTCTGATAATGATTCAATGAAAATTCGTTAGAAAATTATTGTTACATACAAAAGTAGTAGTCTAAAAGCMAGTKATCAACAAACTGCATGTAATTTGATTAATTGAATGCTACACGAATTCTGAAGGAAATTCTCGTCAGGCCT
>NW_014570383.1:0-1014 GCF_001313835.1 Polistes canadensis
TAAAGTGTATTCTATCAAATAAAAAGTGTTGCGTTTAATAAAACCCAGCAAATAACATTTATACTTCGACTACTGCAGTCTAAAAAAAGAAAAAATATCATTTTATTACGACATTTTTTGGTTACCTAACGTGAAGGATTCTATACTTTTTCAACGAAAACCGATTGTAGTCAACCTGACATTTATTTTGTTTTTTTGTAGAAGCACATTTTTACCGTCGCTAAAAATGTTACAATATATTTAGAAAGTAATTTTAGCTACTTTTTGAATAAAACCGTAGTTCAAAACTAGCAGATACATGAAGAAATGCTATATAAAAAAAGCTGTAAAACGTTGTCTTTTAGGTATTAAACCGCATACTAACAAATAAAAAGTGTTACGTTAAATAAAATCCAGCAAATAACATTTATATTTCAACAACTGCAGCCCAAAAAAAGATAAAAATCATTTTATTACAACATTTGTCGGTTACTGTACGTGAAAAGCTCATTTCATTTTCAACGAAATTCGATTGTAGTAAACCTAACATCCATTCTGTCTAGTTTCTAATAGCACATTTTTACCTTCACAAAAAAGATTTAATATATTTAAGAAAAAATTTCTGCTACTTTTTGAATTTAACCGTAGTTCAAAATTAGCAGATTCATAAAGAAATGCTATATAAAAAAAGCTGTAAAACGTTTTCTTTCATGTTTTAAAGCGCTTACTAACAAATAAAAAGTGTTAGGTTCGAAAAAATCTAGCAAATACCATTTATATTTCCACAACTGCAGTCTAAAGAAAAGGAAAAAAATCATCTTATTACAACATTTTTTGGTTACTTTTCGTGAAGATCTCAATTCTTTTACAACAAAACCCGATTGTAATAAACCTGACATTCATTCTGTCTTGTTTCTAATAGCACATTTTTACCGTCGTTAAAAATGTTTAAATATATTTAGAAAGAAATTTGTGCTACTTTTTAAATTAAATTGTAGTTCAAAACTATTTTATACGTAAAGAAATGCTATATAA
>NW_014570383.1:4000-14011 GCF_001313835.1 Polistes canadensis
AGTTGGCACAAATCGATCCGGAGGTCATCTTGATACTTTACCAAAGGTAAGTACACCTTATTCTTTTTGAACTTACTAGTGCTGGCTCTTCTAGCCTGGATCCCTGGCAAAGTACCGGCTCTACGGACTGGCCAAAATTATTGCAAATTTGGTGGGGATGTACGTTTAATTGCGGGAACGTCACATAAAAGAAAACTGGTGGCAGCGGTGGGATCGCTAAAAGGAGAGTTAGCTTTTTAAATTTAACTTTTACCTCTTTATCAAATTTTTTCTCTGCATTTCGGGATTCTTTGAATTTATTTCTGTAACTTTATTTTGCAAAATTTAAAATGTCGCAAGAATAGAGAAAAGTTAGACCGGACACACTAGTCTCTTCGGAGGCTGTTATAGAACAAACGTCTAGGTTTGGCGACATGGATTCGATAATGCGTAAGAGAATAGAGGAAATTTACGATATTCGAGATGTACTTACCAAAACGCAGGAAGAGAACTTTAGAAAACAAGAGGAACTTAATAAGCGGTAACTTGAGATGGAAAAAAGGGACCGGAGACTCGCGTTGCAAGAGGAAGAAATGAGAAAATCTTGGGGAGCCGATTTTTCGGGTTTTCGGTGTTTCGAACGAACTGATCCTCCGGTGGACTCCCCCGTTCCATTACCTACTACTCCCAGATCCTCGCGACCTATTTCTCCAAATACGACTCCCAGACGGAGAACAATAACACCGCTTTCCGAAGGGGAAAGCGAATTAAGAAGGGAAATCGAAGATTTAAGGCGGGAAATTAGAGAAAGGAGGACTATGGCTCCATTCGCTCCTTTTTCTTATTTGTCACAATCTTCGTTTAAATTAAGGGAACTCATAGAACATGTCACGAATTTTGATAAACAAAACGTTTCCGTATCACAGCTTACTAGGGCATGTCTACGCATATTTGAATCTTTGCCGGTGAATTTTTCAACCGAAATGGAAACATCTCTTACAAGGCTTCTCCTTTCTWAGCTTAGTGGTCACGCGTACTTGGTAACAGAGGGTCTCAAAATTAGTAAAGTAGAATGCCTTATAGAAAGACTAAAAGACGCGTTTTTGCCTTTACGCGGATCGAACTATTATAGAGGACAACTCGCCACGGAGTTTATAAGGCCGGGCAAACATATACTCGACTATTTCAGTAGAATAAAAAAGCTCACTCAATCGGTTTTTGATGAAACAACGAAAAGCTAAGTGCATGTAGAACGCCAGGTCGAATTAGCAATCGAAAGAGAGGGACTAGATGCGCTCGTTAGGGGCCTACCTCGTGATTATAAGAGAGCCTTAAAATTCGAAAATTATAGTAATTTCGATGAGATCCTAGTCTGCCTCCTGAAAATAGACAAGCATATAAAGGAGGAGGATAGTAAAATGGGCATTTTAAAGTTCGACAGGCAAATTAAAAACGATAAAAAAAGAAACGCCTCTCCTAAATTTGAAAGCTGCGTGGCTAATATTCGGCAAATTAAAGAAAACCTAGTTTGCGAGCACTGTCACAAACCTTGACATAAAAAAGGTTACTGTTTTAGAAAAGCGGTATGCGACTACTGTAGAATACAGGGCCACACGGAAAGTAAGTTTTTTAAAAAGAGGCAAGATAATTCAAATAAGTCCGGTCGAACCTCTCCAAATAATTCAAAATCTCAAACAAAAACGGGATATAAATGACCAAAAAAATGTTCCTATTGTAAGAACTTAGGACATATAATATTTGACTGTCAAAAGTTTAAGTACCAATTAGAAAAAAGGAATAAGGGTAACAGGGTGAGGGGAACGACGGACGACGCTCGTCGCTTTTCGACACCAAAACAGCGTCCACAAAGTCCGAATCCGAAAGCGGGCCCGTCGAAGTCAAACACATAAGACAAAATAATATTTGGACGGCTCCGTGTGTCACTACGGCTTCTCTACTATTGAGAGAAGCGGTGACACTTATGATAGACACAGGCGCGGACATTAATCTGATAAAAATAAAAAAACTAGCTAAAAGGACAATTATTAACACAAAAAGAATAGTGCAACTAACAGGTATCTCTCCCGACACAGAAAAGACATTGCGTACTGTCGAACTAATTATTTTCGGAGAAAAGACCACATTTCACGTAGTAGACAACCACTTTCCTATTTCTGCGGATAGAATATTAGGCAACGAGTTCCTTCGTTCCACTCCGACAAATATTGACTATATCAGKGAAGTGCTTATAGTAAAAAATAGAAAGGTTCCATTTAAGGTAGGCGACAAAGTTAGTGATCCACCTAGAACTTCAAAGGTGATTTTTTGCCACGTAGTAAATGCCGATGTTAAAGACGGTTATATTCCGCGAATACAGCTTTCAAAGGGAGTTTATGCCGGCGAAGCACTTGTGAGAAACGTAGATGAAAGGGCATATTTCAGACTCATTAATAMAACTTCGAGATTTGTTTCACTACAAATTCCAAAATTAAATCTTTTGGCATATAATATAGGAACTCTTCCAAGTATACCATGTGATTCCTATAAATCCACATCCGAATTTAAAAATTTAAACGTATGCTTGCACACTCTCTATATTATCTTCGAATTTCCTTGCGCTGATCCCAATAAAACAAGCGAAAGTCAAGAATCTCCAAAACCTCTAACCCTCTCCAGACAAGACTCTTTTAAAGCACTCCTTCGCCTCAATCATTTAAACCCAGAAGAGGCAGAATCCGTTTCTAAATTACTAGACAAAATCGCAGATACTTTCATCTTCCTGGCGAACCTCTTAGTTGCAACGATCTTTTACAACATCGAATAATTACTACCGATGACATTCCAGTGCACACCAGAAAATATAGATTTTCGCCAATTCATAAGGAAGAAGTAAAGAAACAAACCTCGGAGTTGCTCAACGATGGCATAATAAGACCATCTCTTTCACCATATAATTCACCCATTTGGATAGTGCTAAAAAAATCGGACTCAAAAGGTAACTCGAAGTAGCGGATGGTGATCGATTATAGGAATCTTAACGAAAAAACGGTAGCAGACGCGTATCCTATAACAAATATTACGGAGATACGTGACCAACTCCGCGCAGCAAAATATTTTTCTATCTTTGACCTGAAATCCAGATTTCATCAAATCAAAATGCATCCGGATGACCGCGCCAAGACAGCTTTCTCGACCCTGCATGATCATTATGAATTTAATAGAATGCCATTTGGTTTAAAAAACGCTCCAGCCACCTTTCAGAGTTTAATGGACCATGTCTTGACCGGTTTACAAGGCGAGGAAATTTTTGTATATTTAGACGACGTGGTTCTTTACGCGAGATCACTCAGTGAGCATTAAACAAAATTTAATAAACTCGCGCATTGTCTTCGTATAGCAAATCTATTACTGCAGCCCGATAAATGTGAATTCCTCAGACAAAAGGTGGTTTATTTAGGTCATATTATAGGAAAAGACGGCGTAAAGCCGTACCCAAGAAAATTAGAGGCTGTAAAAGAGTTTCCGCGTCCAGACAACGTTAAATCGATTCGCCAATTTTTAGGTCTTGCTGGATATTATTGAAGATATATACCAGCTTTCTCAAAAGTAGCAAAGCCTCTCACAGATTTACTAAAGAAAGGGGTTTCATTCAGATGGGAATCCAGCCAGGAAAACGCATTTTGCTCGCTGCGTGATGCCTTGTGCTGGGAACCAATTCTACAATATCCAAATTTGTCCCTGCCTTTTAACGTCACAACGGACGCATCCGGTTATGCATTCGGCGCCGTGTTTAGTCAAGGCCCCGTTGGTAGGGATTTGCCCATCTCCTATTGCTCTCGAATTCTAAATAAAGCTGAAATGAATTATTCCACTATTGAAAGAGAGTTATTGGCAATAGTTTTCGCTACAAACTATTTTATGCCATATTTGTACTGTCGAGAGTTCACCCTCATAACTGATCACAAACCACTAGTTTAGCTAAAATCGGTAAAAGACCCGATATCAAGATTAGTAAAGTGGAGTCTGAAGTTGGCCAAATATACGTTCAAAATTATTTATAAACCAGGAACTACGAATGCTAACGCTCACGCTCTATCACGAAATCCAACAGAATCTAAGAGAGTATTTCCTATAAACACATACGATTCTGATGAGAGTATTGTTTACTTTGAAACTAAGAACACCATGACAGATAACGAGGATAGTGACCACGACGTAACAGCTGAAGGCACGGGCGACCTCGACAACGCGTCATGGTTAGCATCACCAACACTAGAAGACGAAAATACAGACGTGGAAAGCTCTAATGACTATGAACGACTATACTCCTTACATGCACAATCAAAATAAACAATAATATAATATAAATAACAAGAAATGTAGTAGTCTCACGAGACTCTTTACAATTAAGGCATGACAATATTGTAATATTCACTGATTTAAACGGAACACTATGCGATATTGGTGCTTAACTATTAGAACAAACAAAGCTTATTCCACACGTAAAAGATTTAACCTTAGCTCGTGCCAAGGTAACTAATATTGGAAAAAATAAATTAATAATTATCCCTATAAAGAAAAACATCGCAAACAGCACAAAATTAGAAACGATATACGAGGCAATTGGTTCCTTGCTCTCAGTAGTACGCCAGCTTAACTTAAAATCCGTTAGCATCGCTAAGACACAATGCTTGGACGGCATATTATGGCTTTGAATTCAAAAGAAATTATGTAACACGTTTGAATCAGAAAATTGCTGTATTACAATCTGTTTAAACCAAATCTTAGTTCCTAAGTTGGAACTGCGGGAGGACATCCTTGCCGAATGCCACTCCTCGTCTATTGGTGGGCACAAAAGCGTCACATAAACGTTTAATAAAATTCGACATAAATATCATTAGCCAAATTTGAAAAAGGACATTTGTGATTTTATTAAAAATTGCACAAGTTGTCAGTTAAAGAAGTTGGTAAGAGTAAAGCCCAAACAGCCAATGATACTTACTGATACACCGTAAGCGGCATTCGACAAGATGTCCATGGACATGGTCGGGTTACTTCCTGAAACGAAATCAGAAAATAGATATATTCTTACAATACAAGACGCACTTACTAAATATTTTATTGCCACACCATTAAAGACAAAAACGTCCATAGATATTGCCGAAGGATTAGTCCATAATGTTTGCAATGTTTTCGGAGCACCACGATTCAAAACACTATATAAATAAAAGAAGYGAGTAGGATAAATGGTTACACACGCTATGTTCGCATATAACACCAGTACGCACGAGAAAACCAGGTTTACCCCTCATGAATTAATATTTGCAAAACAAGCTAATACACCCTCTGCAGACGTACATACTAATGTAACTTTAGACAACACATATTTATAATATTTTTTAGATTTGGTTATTAAAATAAAACGTCTCAGAAAATTGCAAGACGGAACCTGGTAGGGGCTAAAGTCAGATCAAAATATTACTATGATCGAAGTGCTCGGGGTCAGAACCTAAAAGTTGGCCAATACATATATCTTTTAAAGGAACCAACGACAAAACTTGGCAGTCAATACACTGGCCTTTACCAGATTCTAGAACTGCTACCTAATAACAATATTACGATTAACTATATGAATAAAAATAGAGTCGTTCCCAATGATAAGGTTAAGATTGCTAGAAACAAATAAAATAAATATCTTTTAGTTTTGCGTATAAAAATGAAGACGATATTAGGTTTCCTTGTCATTTACTACATGACCGTCGCGTCCGCATTACTTAGCTACGATTGCGAAAGCACAGCAACAAATATCACCACGGTCTCACAACTGGAGGCAGGAGAGTGCGACCTCCCCAACACAACTGTCAACAAAACGAAGACGTACGTGCCACTGATACAATTAATAGACTACGATAATACCATGGTATTTCAGTGCAGGGTAAAAATTGACAGAACAATATATTATTGCGGGATGAGCTCGCACATGTGCATATTGGTCGACGCGTGTACTTGCTTGAAATCTCACGCGAAGTTTGTAGTTTGATTATCAAGACAGGAACACTTGCATTGAATTCTTTCACCCAAATAAGTGGTCTTCAAATCAATGCGACTTACTTACGGTGTGTAACACTAGCGGGTTTAATCGGCATCGATGGCAGGTGCTAGGGAACGCAATATTCCGACGCCGATGGAACGTGGTAAAGTGTAGTGGTTCAAGGGGTAGTGCGTACAAATATTAGGACTTACACGGGAATAGTTAAAATAAATGAGTATTGTATATCATTAAGAGGACACCTACAGTGTTCCTTTTCGGAAGAGASTTGCATCACCGACGAAAATGGAAATGCTTTCTGGACCGTCATTCCGAGATCTACATGCTATTTTGAAAGGTATTCTGCGCTATACGGTGGAGAAGCGGTTAGAATGACTGCACTCGACAGCAATTCAAACATTTACGCAGTRGCTRGAGGCGAGATAAMATTCGCGTTAATGGGAAAACAGGAGGAAAACTTATGCGGATACAAACTGATAAAAACCGACAATCCAAAATTATTCATCCGGGAAACTGGACTTGATAAGACATTTACATCAATAGCAAAACTATCAACTAACAATATGGATCTATTCACTTACGTAAATTCTAAATTCGTTTATGTAGAAAAACACCATCAAAATCACCTGGAAAATTTATATAATAATGTCTTACAACAAAGATGCAAACTAGAAAAAGAAGTTATCAAGAACGCATTTGCACTGGCTGTGATGCTCCCTGACGTATTTGATGTAAAAATCATTAATGGCCCAGGATACATGGCGGTCATTGGTGGAGAATTAAAGCACATTATCAAATGCACCCCTGTTCCGGTCAAAATTAGGCACACTGATAATGGCTTCCGGACGCTTCCAGTAACATACCAAAATACGAGTATGTTTCTGAAACCTAAATTTAGGATTCTGGTAGATAGAGGCACGCAGGAGCCCTGCAATACCTTGCCCCCGCATGAGTGCTTCGTCAAAGGCGTCTGGTACCAATTACTGCCAGRACCAACGTACGTTAAGAAACCACAAATCTTGGAACCACTAACCTTTTCCAATTGGAAGTACACCGATGCGGGCTCCCTCGCAACAAGCGGTATTTATTCCCAGGCCGACTTAGAAAGCCTACGGGACCATGTCATGTTTCCAATGGAACAACTGTCAATAATGAACCATATCGCGAGAGGAGCCGCTGGACAGAAAATAAATACAAAAACATTAAATTTTGTGAATCTCGTGAGTGAAAGTGAGATGCAAAAACTGACTRAAAGGATTACTACACGTATGTGGAATAGACTATTAAAGTTCGGGACCGTCAGTGCAGCGTTATTAGGAATTGTCTTTATTTTTAAATTAATAAAGCTTGTAATCGACCTAATTTTGCGTGGTTATGCTTTGCATACGGTGTATGGGTGGAGTATGTACCTTCTTGGCGCTGATTAGGGATCATTGACGAACCTATTATTAAATCTGGAAAACAGAAATGAGCGTTAAGATACGCCAAAAGAAATAAAAGAAATAGAATTAAGAGAAATCGTATCAAAACGGCCAGAAGTTTAAATCACAAACGATTCGCAACCTCAAAATTCGGGTAAGCATGTACGTTTTGATTTGGAAAACGATCTCCCCAGTAGTTTTGATCCTTTACGAAGCACCAGAAAATAGTTTTCTTGGTTGCTTCTTCTTTAAGGGGGTAGGTGTCACGTCCTAGTGACGATTTGGTATACCGAACGTACTACCCAAAAGATTGTAATTTGTCCTCCTGTCATATATTATAAAAATTTTAAAAATTTTGTCACTTACATATTTTTATTAAAAACATTATATTATATTATTTACATTTATTACATTATTATTAATGTTAATATAATCAAGATTTTTTTCTTATCAAAAATTTATTATTATTATTACTAAGTTTACTCCTAGGGAAGTTTTTTTTTTGGACGGGTTTAATTATGATGAACACTATATTTATCTGTTGAACGTTTCGTCTCTATTTGAGACTTCCTCAGCAACTAAAATTATTTATTATGACATATTATTTTATATACAAATACCAAAAAGAACTTACAATTCATAGCGTTATTTTACCTTGATAGTTATGTTCATAAGTCAATATAACATCATTTTTATTATAGTCATAAGTTTTCACTATCTTATAAATAGAGTCAATTTTTAAAAACGTTATTCTACTATAACCTTTCGAACACTACTGGTTACCTCTAAGCTGGTGTTTCCTAATTTAGATGTGTTTATTATTTTTGTAACCTCTGTTATGTGTCTTGKTATGGTAATTAAATTTTAAAATTTCGTTACATATGCTGTTTAGATTATTGGTATCAGTTCTGAAATTAACTTTATTATTGTTCGCTATATGGTACATTTCACTGATATTTCTTTTGTACCAGTTTTCTTCTTTATCAAAAATTTTGGTTTTATCAAATTTAAAATTATGTCCTGTTTTGAAATAATGTTTCGCCAACGCGGTGGTATTTGTTTTTTGAGCATTCTTCGGTTTGCTATCGTTCCTMTGTTGTTCTAATCGTTTTTTTAATTTTTGTTTTGTTTGTCCTATATAACATTTTTCACATTCCCATGGTATTTTATATACCAAGTTTGATTGTTCCAATTTATCATCTTTATCTTTTAGTTTCGTATATATAGATTTTATTTTTACTAWGTTATAAAATACCAACTTGACAATGGTATTTTTAAAACATTTATTTATTCTATTAGACAAAGGTTGGATAAATGAGAACCTGATAATTTTTTTGTTGTTTGATTCTTTTTTTTGTTCTTTGACTAATCTTAACTTATTAAATATCATGTGAATGAGACTCGTTGGATAATTGTTGTTTTTTAAAATTATTTCTATTTTCTTCCTGTTGTTATTATGAAATTCTTTGCTRCTTAATGTTAATGCTCTAAAAAGTAACCCTTTAACGACTCCTATTTTTTGGATTATTGGATGATTCGACTTATAATTTAAACATCTACCTGAGTTTGTGGGCTTAATGTACCAGTCCGTTAAAATAGAGCCATCTTCTTTTCTTATTATATTAAAGTCTAGGAATGGTTGTGTTTTATTATTCTCCACCTTAATCGTGAATTGGATTTTTTTATTTATACCATTGAAGGTCTTAATGGTTAGCTCTATTCCATCTTTTGGTATTGCTGTTACAATGTCGTCCACATACACCTTTAAGAACGGAACTTGGAATGGTAACATGCCTTCAACCTTTTTGAGGATGTAATTCATTATTATGATTGCTAGTACTGGGCTCGCTGGATTACCCATGCTAGATCAATCCAGTGGTTGGTAGAACACTCCGTTAAACCGAAAATAGCTTGATTCAAAAAAAAATTTTATTATTTCTAATAAGGTCTGCTTTTGAACGGTGATACATTTGGATAATTCATCCCAATCTTCTTCAATTGTTTTTATTACTAGTTCTTTCGGAATGTTAGTAAAAAGGGATATTGCATCTAGTGATACTAACATGTATCCTTCCGGTAACTTTGTTCCCTTTATGAACTCAGTGAACTCGAACAAGTTTTTGATGGAAAAAACAAATTTGTTTGAAATCGTTCTAGTTAATAATAGATGTAAAAATTTTTTTTGCTACTTTATAACATAGTGAACCTATTAAACTTACAACTGGTCTCATAGTACATTCTTTTTTATGTGTTTTTCTTAATCCATACAGTTAAGGTGTTACTGCATTATAAGTTCTTAAGTTTTTTCTTATTCCTTCTGAGATAATCAACTCGTTTTGTAATTTTGTTATTAAGTTATTAGCTATTTGCTCAAATTTCTCTGTGGGATCATTATTTAATAAACTGTATGTATTAGTATCTTCCAGTAGTTCCTCCATTTCTTTTAAATATTTATCTTTTTTCATAATAACTGTGTTGTTTCCTTTGTCTGATCTTGTGACTATTATGTCTGGGTTCTGTTTTAGGAACTGTTTCGTTTTTATGAAATTGTTATTTATTATG
>NW_014570383.1:16356-17318 GCF_001313835.1 Polistes canadensis
CTTTAACTGATATTAACTTAATACTATCCTCTTTTTGGGGAATTTAGGCTTGATTGTAACCTATATTTTTCTAAAGCAAAATTCCTTTCTCAGCTGACGCAACGGTTTAGCACCGGATCGTAACTAATATTTATTCGCCCGTGCAAAACAAATAAAGCAGTACTTTCCTTTCTCACGAGTTGGTGATGGTTGGTAGTGGGGGAGGCTTTTGGCGCGAGTGGGGGTACCGCCTATTTGGCCGTGCAAGCTCGACGTAGAGAGCTTGTGTACTCCTCTCCGGTCAGTCTGCCGGCAATTTCGAAACTATTCACTCTTCAAAATATTAACCTAATTATAATTATCTCTTTTTAATAATACATACTTATACGTTTTGTGCCTAAAGGTCTCTCTTCCTCTAAGAAAGCCTCAGACAACTCTTTAAGATTTGTCTCTTTTATACGTTTAACAAGAGAAGTCTTTTTTAAGATACTTTTTTAATTTGGTTTGCTAGGAAGTTAGACTTCTCTATTATTTTGTGTAATCAATTGTGTAATTTTATATAAAAATATACTTTAGTTTTACCTGTGAAAAAGTGACATTATTCTATTGAATAAAACCCATATTATACCATWAYCCTGCGATCGTTTAAACAACCTAATCGATTTACAAGTTGTTAGGTCCGTGGATTATCGGGAGTTTGCACAATTCGATCCGGAGGTCATAATGATACTTTAAAAAAAGTAAGTACATCTTATTCTTTTTGGAACTTACTAGTGCTGGCTATTCTAGCCCGGATCCCTGGCAAAGTATCGGCTCTACGGACTAGCTAAAATTAGGGCAAATTTTGTGGGGTTATTCGTTTTATTGCGGGAACGTCACGAGAGCAAAAATCATTTGTGTACAACAATATTTGGTTACCTCACGTGTACAATTAAATTTTTTTTCGACAAAATTCGATTGTAGTCAACCAAACATCCATTCTG
>NW_014570384.1:0-17509 GCF_001313835.1 Polistes canadensis
CAGGGCAAATATTCGTGGGGTCACTCGTCTTTCATTCGTTTAACTGCGGGGACGTCACACAAATATTTTTCTATTTAAATAAAATTACCTAACTTGGTAAATCACTTTCTATCTAAATGAAAGTACTAAACTTATCTTATCTGTCTTTATTTTAATAAAAGTGCTAACTCATCAATTTTCTTTCTATTTGAATAAAAGTACTAAATTTATCAAATCTCTTTTTATTTAAATGAAAATATTTAACTTATTAAATCAGTTTCTATTTGAATAAAAGTTCTTTTTTCGTTAAATCTCTTACATTTTGAATAAAAACACCTGACTTATTAGCTCTCTTTCCATATGAGTAGAAGTACCAAAATTATCCAATCACTTATTTCCTAAATAAAAGTATTTAATTCATTAAACCTTTTTTTATTTGAATAAAAGTACCTAACTTATTAAATCTCTTTTCATTTGCAAGAAAGTACTTAGCTTATTTATACCCTCTTCATTTAAACAGATAGTACTAGACTCATTAAAATACTTTTCATTTAAACGAAAGTAATCAACTCATTAAATCTTTTTTCATTTGAATAAAAGTAGTAAGCTCATAAAATATCTTTCTATTTAAATAAAGGTACGCAGCCTAATAAATCTCTTTTTATTTTAATGAAAATACTTAACTTATTTAATTTTTTTCTACCTAAATGAATATACATAACTCATTAAATCTTCTTCTATTTGAATGACAGTACATAATTTATCAAATTTCTGTTTATTTAAATATAGGTACTGATGCGTATAAAACGCAACGAGTGAGTAGGGCGAAGCGCCGGGAGTGTACGGCCCTGCTAAGGCGTGAGACACGTGCGACAAAGCAGTATCTTTGTTTTTGGTGGTAACCACGGTAGCGTTAAGATGTTTGTAAGAGCTTCTCCTTTCTTTTAGCTCGCTTGCTCCTACCACATTTATAACGCTAATCACATGTATCGACAGCCGTGTTATGTTTGGGCTTTTCAGTGATTGGTGCAGCATTGCATCRCTTTTTTGTATAARGCCCAGCGCGTTCTTACKCCTAGCATCACTCTTGAATCATCACGCGTGATTTATCGCCCGAGATTCATCTAGCATAGAAAGCTGAGACTTGAGAGGACTACTTCAAGGAAAATTATTGTAATTGCGCAATACTACATCATTTAAGTTTGGCCAGCAAAAAGAGACAAAGGCGGTCCTGTACTTGGCCAGAATTATCCTGATTTGTACGGATTCTTCGTCAACATTTTAACCAGGGTTTTTATGCCGAAAGGCTTTTCCCTGACGAGCTAAATAAAGCGTACCTTTTAGTACTGACTAAGCTCAAATATATTTGTCATTGTGTTTTATTTTTCTATTCTCCTTCCTATSAATAAACAATCTCGATAGCACCCGTGAGGACATTTTTGATTCACTTTAATTCACTGGAGTACTAGTTAAGGCTTTGGTCGCATCAACATTTTGGTCCTTCTAGCCGGATGGAGAGCTTCCTCCCCACTCTTTGTTCGGCGTCTATTGTGAATACAGTTTTCTTCAACATAGGAAAAAAAGGCAACGGAAGACTTTCGATCGAGCAACAAAGGAGGTATTGCGTCATCGCTACAAGCTGAGAAGCTTCTATTGTTCTGGTGCGTGAGTACGCTGCACGGGACACTTTATTCAGAGGATTCACGTGAATTTTGTAGTTTCTGTTTGTTGATCATTCTTCGAAGTCGTATTTTTCGCCCTCTTTTCTTTTCTTAATTTTGCCTTTTGTCGAGGAAGTGCCTTGTTCAAGTAGTGCACGTGGTGATGTCGAGCGCGTTGTACGGAGATTCGAGTTTATGAAGAAACGATTCGCGCAATTTCAAAGAGCATTAAGCAAAATAGATCGTACCAGCCCGCGCGACATAATAAAACAAAAGATAAATAGTTCCAAAATCGATAAGGATTTGGCAATATTAGAGGAGATGGTAGGGAAAACTTTCAGTGAAGCGATGAGAACGCTGGTTGACGAAATTCATAATCATATCGAGGCAGTCATCGATGCAATAGCTAAAGCAGAATTAATTATTAATAGAATTAATTCAGTAGCAACCCAAGATATAAACTCGCCTACCGCGAGTCTGCTGTCTCTGGTTAGCACTACGGTTAGCATTATGTCCGTAGATATTATTTACAGAATACCGGCGGTGCAATTACCTCGATTTGACGGGCARCATGAGGAATAGTCGAGTTTCGCGGACACGTTTTAATCGGTGATAGGAAATCATCCTGCACTTCGGGATATACAAAAGTTTGAAAATTTGATATCATGCTTATCGGGACCGGCCGCGGAGAAAGTAAGAGTTCTGGAAATTATCGCAGATAATTATCTGATTGCGTGGAAGACCTTAGTCAATTGCTATGATAATTTGTTAATTTTGATAAATAAACACGTGCGAGCTATTTTGGAGGGTCCCCTGATTAACAATGAGTTTCCGTCGTCTTTAATTGCCGCGTCCGATGCGCTGAATGCAAATTATAAGGCATTAGTAGCGACTAAAAAAGTGTTTGTCGATCAATTTGCTATCACCGCACATTTTTCGCGAATGGATCTAGCAACACGTTTTCAATGGGAACAACGGTGTTCCCGAAATGCTTTACTGAGGGTTGACGAGTTTGGTTTATTTTTACGCGATACGGGAAATGCGCTAGTAAACGCCACGCCGGCAGAAAAGCCGAGGAGGATTGACAATAACAGAAGGAACGCGCCGTTTGGACCTGAGAGGAATTTTCGGAAGGAAATCGATGCGTGATGAGCTGCGTTGTAATTCTCCGCGAAATTAGCCGCGAAGTACCAACCAAAGAAAAGTTCAAGTTTATTTCTTGAGTGCGACCATCTCGTGTGGCATATGCCGCGAGAAGCAATCATTCATCGGAGTGTGAGCTGTTACGAATGGCCGAGCCTGAGAAGCGCAAGAGAATCGTGGTTAACGCCAATTTGTGCTTGAATTGTTTTTAGGCTGATTATAAGTTTGCACATGTATTAAGAAAGGCTGCTGCAGAAAAGGGCAAAGGCAGGCCTTGTGACTTGTTACATGTGAAAGAGGCAGTTGCAGAAGGTGCAACGGTAAGCATCACGAGTTTGCGTATCAAGGCGGTATCAGAAGTGCATAATGCACATGTAAAGCTCAATCACTCGCGTGCACTTGCGCTGCTGCGGCAGTGGTGCATTTGATAGATCTTGATGGCAGACCACACGGGTGTCTTGTACTCTTGGATTCGGGTTCCCAAGCGCATTTTTTAATGATTTATTTGCGGGAATTTTTTACGAATATCCAAGCAAGTCATAGACGTACCAATATTTACTTTAAAATCGCGAGCAGAAATTTGCGATAGAATTGAAAGTTTTATTATCACCAGCTGTAACGAATCAGTGGCCCTCGCAACGAATTTCGCGAAAAGAATTAGTTATGCCGGCAGGGATCCATTTTGCAGATCACAAATTCCATGAGACCGCGAATATCGACGCGAGGCTCATTGTCGAGATTTTTACATTACTATGACGCTCAGGTCAGAGCATTAGATTGAATGAGAGAATAGCACCATGAACTGTGTCAGGATTGCTTGTTATGAATAAAGGAGCCACGCGTAGTTCGTGGAGCGTTAACTTCTACACAGATACAGTAGAATTGAATTGATTATTGGAGAAATTTTGGAAGACTTAAGAAGTAACTAAGACTAGTATTAGGTCGCACGAGGAAAGTTTGTGCGAAGAACATTATAAAGGCCACACGCAACAGGAAATCTTTGAATAAAGTATTAATTGTTGGTCCGACCATACATGAGGATCTGTTTACACTTTTAGTAAGCTTTATATCACGCGCTATTGCTATTACTGTTGACATCGCTAAGATGTATCGGCAGATATTAATGGAGCCGCGCGATCGCAAATACCAAACTGTACTATTGCGTTGACAGGAAAGTGAGCCCGTGAAAGCATATAGATTAAACACAGTAACTTATGGAACCGCCTCTACGTAGTACTTAGCAGCGCGTACTTTACATCAACTCACGAGCGACGAAGTTCACCGATTCCCGTTAGCTGTCATCGTTCTAAAAAGACTTGTATCAGGAAGCGCGTACAGTTAGGGAAGCAAAGCGAGTCCGCGACGAATTCATAAGGATAAACACAGAGGCAGTCATGTATTTTCGGCAATGGGCGTTGCTAAATTGCGCCGAGATTCTAAAAGACTTAGATACCACAGATAATAACATCGTAAATTTAGATTTGTCAGGCACGRTAGAAACATTAGGTGTTAATTGGAAACGCGGCCGAAGATAACATAAGCTATACGGTTTAGCGAGCCGTTTCTATGGCAATTAAAATCAACGTTGAACGAAGATGTCCCAGCATATATATAAAATATGGCAAGAGTTTCGCCAAAATCTCCACACGCTCGAGGAAGTAAGATTCGCTTGTAGCGTAACGTGTAACGGAAAAGTATTGGAAATGTACGATTTTTACGGCGCAAGCTTTAAGAACTTTTTGGCGCATCATTACTCCCATGATTTGTTAATGCGACTAAAAACGCTTTGCGTGGAAATATGGAACGCTATGCTAAATATTTGGACATATATTTCGACAGCACGACTCACTTTGTTGATTCTGCGAACGAATTAGAGGCTCGCATGTTCGCGAAGCTTAGTTAATGAAAGATTTAAGTAGCATTTTATTCCTCACTACTACCTCATTTTAGCGGTCTATGGGAGGTGGCAAGAAAATTTTTTAAGTACTATTTAGTTAGTCTAGTTAGAATTGTCAGCGAATCAATGTGATCGTGTGACGAATTATTAATTTACGTGCTCTAGATAAAGGCTATTCCAAACATGCGTCTTTTCACCCACCGGTCTAATGATTTGAACGATTTGCGTGCTCTTACACCTGGTCATTTTCAATTGGATATTATTTTCCGAGTCCGCCAGAGGATGAGTACTAGGATGTATCATCTGAGTGCCTATCGCAATAGCAGCACGTTTAACGGGTGAGACAGCAGTTTTAAAAATGATGGAATGAGGAATATTTGAAAGAGCAAACGCCACTAGGACGTGTCACAAGGATACATGCGAAAGCTGACGGAATAAAACGCATAATAGCCGCAAACCTGCCAACGGTCTAATAAAATGAGGTCTTAAACGTCTTTTTTCTCTGCTAAACGATTTATAAAAAAAAAAAAAAATATTTTTTTTCTTTTAATTTAGTAGCGGTTATTATTGAATATGTATTGTAATATGCGGTTAGCAGTGTATGTATATGTTTTATAATTTGAATTTTCTTGTGTGTATCTTTTTAAGTTTTGAACGATTTCCGTTTAAGGGGGGAGGGTATGTTGCGTATACAACGCAACGAGTGAGTAAGGCGAAGCGCCGGGGCGCGTACGGCCCTGCCAAGGCATGAGACACGTGCGACAAATCAGTATCTTTGTTTTTGGTAGTAACCACGGTAGCGCCAAGATGTTTGTAAGAGCTCCTTCTTTCTTTTAACTCGCTTGCTCCCACTACATTTATAACGCCAATCATATGTATCGACAGCCGCGTTATGCTCCAGTTTTCGCTGATTGGTGCAGGATTGCATCGCTTTTTTGTAAAATCTCTTTCCATCTAAATAAAAATACTCATTTTATAAATTTGTTTAGATTAACAAGAAAGTACTAAACTCATTAAATTTTCTTTTTATTTAAATAAAAGTTATTAGGTCATCAAATCTCTTTCTATTTGATAGAAATTACTCAACTAATTATATCTCTTACCATTTAAATGAACGTACTCAACTCATCAAATCTCTTTCTATTTGACTAAAAGTACTTAACGAATCAAATCTCTTCCAATTTAAATAAAAGTGCACTACTTATCTGATCTTTTTATCTTTGAATAAATATACTAAAACTACAAAACTCCTTATATTTAAATGAAAGTACTAAATTTCTTAAATTTCGTTCCATTATAACAAAAGTACTCTACTCATCAAAACTAATTCTATTTGAATAAAAGTGCTTTACTTAATAAATCTTTTTTTATTAGAATAAAAGAATCTACCTTAATAAATCTTTTTCTATTTAAATGAAAGTTGTCAATTTAATAAACTTTTTTTTTTGGAATAAATGTACTTAACTCATTTATTCTTTTCTTATTTAAATAAAAGAAATAAACGTATCAAATCTCTTTCTATTATAATAAGGGTACTCTATTCATTAAATCTAACTTGTTCGAAAATAGCGAAACTCAAAGTAGGTGACGGCACTTCTCAACCAACATAATCAAGACGCCGTCTGTCAACTTCTGGAAGAGGATATATCGATTGTTTCTTTTGAACAAAGGATCACGCCACGTATCGTGTAATCAAATCATTGGTCCTGTATGACGTCATCCTCGGCGTGTTGTTCTCCTATTGTTTGTTTTTCATCTCTTTTTGGCGTGGAACGTGCTAATTGGTATATTGTTTTCTTGCCACGTCCTCGCTGTTCCTTAACCCGTACCGAAAAGATGCGGGGTCCTGGCCGAATCGTTTTTCAAGTAAATCAGGGCAGACGTGTATTGGAAAGTCTCAAAAATTGGACATCTCTTCATAATCGTCATCTCGCTCTTTTCTCATCTCTCACCGTTCCATCTCATCTCACTCTTGTTCTCTCTCATCGAGGCCATCCTTGCGTTGTGTCTTCTGTCTTCATCTCATTCTGTCTCTCTCTTTATCATCTCCTTCTGTCTCTCTCATTATCAACTTCTCTGGTCATAACTTAGCTTTTTCTCTCTATTTCTGATCATCTCTATAACATTTCTGACCTCTCATCTTAGCCTTGTTCTTCTTATCATTTCCATCTCTTTCAATATCAAATTTATTGTTACCTTCTCTAACAGCTTCTCGTGCTACTTCCGGTACACGTAGCGTAATATATTTTTTACTATTTTTGTATCATATTATAATTTGTTATCTCCCTTTATATTCGCTATATTTATTAAACCTTGTTACACAAACTCTATCAGTAAATTCATCATTATACAGTTTACTTGCTTATCTCGTCTATCTCCTATTCTTTCTTTTAGTATTCTTTCCACTTCTCTTCGCGCATCTCTCCGAACTCGTATTTTATTCAAACATTTTTTGGTCCTTTGAGACGGATATAGAGTTATTTTGTGTAACAGTATTAAAAGTTTGTTAAAAGTGTCGTGCACAGCCCTGTCGCATTGCTGAGCACCCTGAACTTTGTGCTGCGACAGTAAAATCAATTCAAGGGACCGTGAGTGCAAGTTGAACTGCTGTGTGGATCGCATCTCATATTTAAGACATATCATAAAGTAGTAGGCTTCTCAAGGCAGAGAGTGAAGCATGCGCCACATCATCTCGGGAGTAGTGAGGGCAGCACCACTACTACATTATAGTCTCGACGGGCCACCGTGTATCATATCCTACTACAACATGGCTGCGAGACTAGCACTGCAGAAGGCGCGAGCTGGCACTATCCCGAGCCTGACAGATAATGCGAAAGATGTTCCCACAATAGACCTCTCCACCGCTGTCGATACTAGGAAACTGCTCCGAACAACTTGGTCAAAATTCGATGCTGAACAYGACAGAATAGTGTCATCATCTCGGAAAACGGCAATGGAGCAGCTATATTTTAAAAACAATCGCTATGACGCGACTAGGCAGATGTATTTAGCCGGAATTAAAGTAAGTAAAGCCTCAGACCTAATCTCGCCCACAGTCGGTGCTGCCGAACATCTCTTTGCCCAAATTCTCTGAGGCCTTCTCAGAATAAAGGCCTTTCAAAAAATTATTTTCCTCCATGGTTAAAGATAATCCAGACCTCTCACAGGTTGAAAAAATGCACTACCTGAGGACCAGCCTGGGGGGAGAGGCGGCCAAGGTGATAGCTAACCTGAAATTATCAGCGGATTCCTTCACTATCTCATGGAATAAGTTGTCGGACAGGTTCAAAAACAAGCGCCTTTTGATTCTCGCTCATCTCGATAGGCTGATAGCCCTTCCTCGCATCAAGGAAAGATCATCTGGATCGCTCAACAAAATCATTTATCTCGTGACGTCATCTCTAAGTGCACTGAAGACATTGGGATGCCTGGTCGACCAATGGGACCACATCCTATTCCACTAGGTGGGGCTGGCATTAGACGACAGAGCCCGCGAGAATTTAAAGACAAGATTGGGAATGTCACGCGAGTTCCCACCATTAGAAAAGCTAATGAGCCATCTCACTAGCACAGCCGGATCCTTAGAACACATCGAAACTCGTAAGGCTTATGGGGAAGGAAAAAGACATCTTAACAGCCTACATCATCCCCCATAAGGTCCTATGCCAGGGCCTTGAACGTACAGGCTGTGGCTACCTCGCCTGCGAAGACATCTCAGACTCCCAGATCATCTTAGTTTGCAGTAAATAAAAGGTCAATCGAAAAACATCCTTTGCCGTTTATCAACGACCTTTCCAATAATTGCAGTTATTGTAGTCAGAAGAACTATAAAGCGTTCTGTCCTCAGTTCAAGTGCCTCAATCAGCAGAAGAAGGAGAAAGTAGTTGCAGAATTTCACCTGTGCTACAACTGCTTCGACAGGCATAACGTTAGACAGTGCAGAAGCAATAGGCGGTGCAACAAGTGTGGAGATTAGCACTACACGCTCATGTAACGTCCTAGATAGAGTTGTCAAAAAAGGAACAGAAACAAATTCTATTCTTCCGTTTTCCTGGTCAATCTTTTCAGAATTTACACGGTTAGGAAGATTGCCCTGTTTTGAGTCAATCCGTAAGGCCGGACTTTACTCAGGATACGGGCAAGAGGAGCCTTAATCCCAAAATAAATAGAATATTTTACTTACCTTAGCTCCGCCGTTGTTTGATAGATGTCGAAGATAGTCGATAGATGTTGATTCTGTCAGCAATTTGGATAGACCTCCCTGATAATAATTAAGGATTTTGGCCAACAGGAGTTTAATTTCAATTCACAACACACGATATTTGGTAAAACAAAGTATATTCTAAACAACAGTTGATATTCGAAATTATAAACCAAATTTATAAAATTTATGTTCACAATATTAGAAAGAAAACGACGTGTCACCGAACAATGTGAACTGAACGCAGTAATATAAGGATTGTCACAAAGCGACGTAAACTGAACGCAGTATTATAAAGATTGTCACTAAGCGACGTAAACTGAACGCAGTATTATAAAGATGAGAGAACGAACTCTTATAATATAACAATTGTACAAAACTATTAATTGAGTAAATTATTACCTATTAGTTGACAATTTACCATAACTATTGAGAAAGTCTGTCTTCCAAGTTAAAAAAATAATAATAAAGGAAAGTATCTTAAGAAAGACTGCTTTCTTGTTAAAGTTGTTAACGTATAAGGTAGACTTATCTTGAAAAAGACTTGTCTTTATATAAGAAGTTGTTGTATTAAAAGAGAGACTTTCTAGCAAAAATGTATAAGTACAAAATATTTAAAAGTAGAGTTTAAGTGTTATACGTATAAGAGTTGTCAGTGGACTGCCTGAGAAGAGTCTCTTAGCTTCCTACGTCGAGCCCCGCACGGCCGAGTGGGAGGTACCATCACTCGTGCCAAGTGCCTCCCCCTACTACCAACCATCACCAACTCGTGAGAAAGGAATGCGCTGATTTCTTAGTTTTGCACGTGCGAATAAATATCAAATACAATCCAGCGCTAAACCGCAGCGTCAGCTGGGAATGGAATTTTGCTTTAGAAAAATATCGGTTACTATCATGCGTGAATTTTCCGAAGAGAGGATGATGTTAAGTTACTATTAGACAGAGATTCTCGGAACTGCACGTGCGCCCTATACTTGAGCTAATAAATCTCCTTTCATTGCACGTGTGCATTTATCACAACCGTGGAATTTTTATGTGCAAGCTAACATTATTACCTTTTATTACTTTGCATAAATGTTATTAATCATTTGTTTGATTAATTATTAATAATTGTCAAGGTTTATTCTTGATTAAAGGAGAAACAAGATTTATAATAATGTTATTTGTAGCAATCATTTAAATAAAGACAAGTGCCAATAATACTTGTCATATTAACCAAATGTTGAAATAATAAATGTTGGTAATGTTGGAGCACGAAGTCGGTAATACCGACTTCCAAAAGACCGTTTACCGACTTCAGTTGTCAGTAAGGCAGATTTCCTTAAGAACGACAATCGTCATACGTTCCATTATTACCGTATACTGTCCAAAATGATAATTATCGATGGTCGTTCATAAGAGCGCCCAATACAAATAGACTTTAAAATAAATATAATATAAGGTGAACTACTTTACGGGTTTTTGTTATACAACGGTAAATTACCCTAGTAGTCGTATCGCAACCACGCGCAAATGTTAATAATATACAGCAATCTTCTGATTCAAACGTGTTACATAATTTCTTTTGAATCTGAGGCTATAAAATGCCGTTCAAGCATTGTGTCTTAGCGATGCTAACGGATTTTAAGTTAAGCTCTCGTACTACTGAGAGCAAGGAACCAATTGCCTCGTTTATCGTTTCAAATTTTGTGCTGTTTGCGATGTTTTCCTTTAAAGGAATAAATATTAATTTATTTTTCCCTATACTGGTCACCTTGGCACGAGCTAAAGTTAAATCTTTTACGTGCGGAATAAGTTTTTTCTGTTCTAACAGTTTAGCACCAGTATCGCATAATGTGCCGTTTAAATCGGTGAATAATACAATATTGTCATGCCTTAACTGTAGAGAGTCTCGTGAGACTCTTATATTTCTTGTTATCATTATTATATTATTGTTTATTTTTGATTGTGCATGTGGGGAGTATACTCGTTTATAGTCACTAGAGCTTTCAACGTCTGTATTTTTGTCTTCTAGTGTTGGTGTTGCTAACCAAGACGCGTTGTCGAGGTCGCCCGTACTGTCAGCTGTTACGTCGGGGTCACTGTCCTCGTTATCTGTCATTGTGTTCTTAGTTTCAAAGTGAACAATACTTTTATCAGAATCGTATGTGTTTATAGGAAATAACCTTTTTGATTCTGTTGGATTTTATGATAGAGCGTCAGCGCTAGAATTCGTAGTTCCTAGTTTATAAATAATTTTGAACGTATACTCGGCCAATTTCAAACTCCACTTTACTAATCTTGATGTCGGGTCCTTTACCGATTTTAGCCAAACTAGTTGTTTGTGATCACTTAAGAGAGTGAACTCTCGACCGTACAAATATGGCCTAAAATTGTTTGTAGCAAAAATTATCGCCAGCAACTCTCTTTTAATAGTGGAATAATTGATTTCAGCTTTATTTAGAATTCGCGAGCAATAGGAAATGGGCAAATCCCTACCAATAGGGCTTTGACTCAACACGGCACCGATTGCATAACCGGATGCGTCCGTTGTGACGTTAAAAGGCAGGGAGAAATTTGTATATTGTAGAATTGGTTCCCTGCACAAGGCATTACTCAGTGAGCAAAATGCGTTTTCCTGGCTGGATTCCCATCTGAATATAGCTTCTTTCTTTAGTAAATCTGTAAGCGGTTTTGCTACCTTTGAGAAAGCTGGTATAAATCTTCTATAATATCCAGCAAGACCTAAGAATTGGCGAATAGATTTAATGTTGTCTGGACGCGGAAATTCTTTTACTGCCTCTAATTTCCTTTGGTCAGGCTTTACGCCGTCTTTTCCTATAATATGGCCCAAATAAACCACCTCTTGTCTACAGAATTCACATTTATCGGGCTGCAATTTTAGATTTGCAATACGAAGACAATGCGCGAGTTTATTAAATTTTGTTTGATGCTCACTGAGTGATCTCGCGTAAAGAACAACGTCGTCCAAGAATAAAAACATTTCCTCGCCCTGTAAACCGGTCAAGACATGGTCCATTAACCTTTGAAAGGTTGCTGGAGCGTTTTTTAAACCAAATGGCATTCTATAAAATTCATAATTACCATGCGGGGGGGGGGTCGAGAAAGCTGTCTTTGCGCGGTCATCCGGATGCATTTCGATTTGATGAAATCCGGATTTCAGGTCAAAAATAGAAAAATATTTTGCTGCGCCGAGTCGGTCAAGTATCTCCGTAATATTTGGTATAGCGTACGCGTCTCCTACTGTTTTTTCGTTAAGATTCCTATAATCGATCATTATCCGTCACTTTGGGTTACCTTTTGAGTCCGACCTTTTCGGCACTATCCAAAGGGGTGAGTTATAGGGTGAAAGAGATGGTCTTATTATGCCATCGTTGAGCAACTCCGAGGATTGTTTCTTTACTTCTTCCTTATGAATTGGCGGAAATCTATATTGTCTGGTGTGCACCGGAATGTCATCGGTAGTACTTATTCGATGTTGTAAAAGATCGGTGCAACCAAGCGGTTCGCCAGAAAGATGAAAAATATCTGCGTTTTTTCTAGTAATTTAGAAACGGATTCTGCCTCTTCTGTGTTTAAATGATCAAGGCGAAGGAGTGCTTTAACAGAGTTTGGTCTAGAGAAGGTTGGAGGTTTGGGAGATTCTTGATTTTCGCTTGTTTTATTTGGATCAGCGCAAGGGTATTCGGAGATATTATAAAGAGTGTGCAAGCATTCGTTTAAATTTTAAACATCGAATGTGGATTTATAGGAATCACATGGTAAACTTGGAAGAGTTCCTATATTATATGCCAAAAGTTCCAATTTTAGAATTTGTAGTGAAACAAATCTCGAAGTTGTATTAATGAGTCTGAAATAGGCCCTTCCATCTACGTTCCCTACAAGTGCTTCGCCGGCAAAAACTCCCTTTGGAAGCTGTATTCGCTGAATATAACCGTCTTTAACATCGGCGTATATAACGTGGCAGAAAACCACCTTTGAAGTTCTAGGTGGAATGCTGACTTTGTCACCAACTGTAAATAGAACCTTTTTATTTTTTACTATAAGCACTTCCTTGGTATAGTCAATATTTGTCGGAGTGAAACGAAGAAACTCGTTGCCTAATATTCCATCCGCAGAAATTTGGAAGTGGTGGTCTACCGCGTGAAATGTGGTCTTCTCTCCGAAAATAATTAGTTCGACAGTACCTAAAGTTTTTTGTGTGTCGGAAGAGATACCCGTTAGTTGTACTATTCTTTTTGTATTTATAATTTTCTTTTTAGCTAGTTTTTTTTGTTTTTATCAAATTAATGTCCGCGCCTGTGTCTATCATAAGTGTTACTGCTTCCTTCAATCGTGGAGAAGTCGCAGTGACCCATGGAGCCGTCTAAATATTATTTTGTCTTATGTGTTTAACTTCGGCGGGCCCGCTTTCAGACTTGGACTCCGTGGACGCTGTTTTGGTGTCGGAGAGCGACGAGCGTCTTCCATTGTTCGTCTCACCCCGTTTCCCTGACTCCTTTTTTCTAATTGGTACTTTAACTTTCGACAGTCAAATATTATGTGTCCTAAGTTCTTACAATAGGAGCATTTTTTTGGACTTTTATATCCCGTTTTTGTTTGAGATTTTGAATTGTTTGGAGAGGTTCGACCGGACATATTCGAATTATCTTGCCTTCTTTTAAAACATCTTCCCTCCGAGTGGCCTTGTTTTTGACAGTAGTCTCATACCGCTTTTCTAAAACAGTCACCCTTCTTATGTCCAGGTTTGTTACAGTGCTCGCAAACTATATTTTCTTTAATTTGTCGAATATTAGCTACGCAGTTTCTAAATGTAGGAGAGGCATTTCTTTTTTTATCGTCTTTAATTTGCCTGTCGGTTCTTAAAATGCGCATTTTACTATCTTCCTCCCTTATTTGCTTGTCTATTTTCAGAAGGCAAACTAGGATCTCATCGAAGTTGCTGTAATATTCAAATTTTAAGGCTGTCTTAAAATCTCATGGCTGGCCCCTAACGAGCGCATCTAGTCCCTCTCTTTCGATAGCTAATTCGACCCTGCGTTCTACATGCACTGAGTTTTTTGTTGTTTCATCAAGAACCGATTGGGTAAATTCCTTTATTCTACTGAAATAATCGAGTATATGTTCACCCGACCTAATAAACTCCGTGGCGAGCTGTCCCCTATAATAGTTTGATCCGCGTAAAGGCAGAAACGCTTCTTTCAGTCTTTCTATAAGGTGTTCTACTTTACTAATTCTAAGACCCTCTGTTACCAAGTACGCTTGACCACTAAGCTTAGAAAGGAGAAGCCTTGTAAGTGATGTTTCCATTTCGGTTGAAAAATTCGCCGGCAAAGATTCAAATGCGCGTCGGCACGCCCTAGTAAACTGTGTTATGGAAACGTTTTGTCCATCAAAATTCGGGACATGTTCTATGAGTTCCCTTAATTTAAACGAAGATTGTGGCAAATGGGGAAGAGGAGCGAATTGAGCCATCGTCCTCATTTCTCTAAATTCCCGCCTTAAATCTTAGATTTCCCATCTTAATTCGCTTTCCCCTTCGGAAAGCGGTGTTATCGTTCTCCGTCTAGGTGCCGTATTTGGGAAAATAGGTCGCGAGGAACTAGGAGTAATAGGTAATGGAACGGGGGAGTCCACCGGAGGATCAGTCTGTTCGAAACTCCGAAAAAATCGACTCCTAAAGATTTTCTCAGTTCCTCCTCTTGCAACGCGAGTCACTGTTCTTTTTTTTCCATCTCAAGTTCCCGCTTATTAAGTTCCTCTTGTTTCTTAAAGTTATCTTCCTGCGTTTTAGTAAGCACATCTTGAATATCCATAATTTCCTCCATTCTCCTACGCATTACCGAATCCATATCGCTTAGGCTAGACGCCTGTTCTATAACGGCCTCCGAAGAGATTGGTGTGTCTGGTCTAACTCTTCTTTGTTCTTGCGACATTTTAAAAAGTTAAAGAATCCTGAAATGCAGAGAAAAAGTTTGAAAAAGAGTCAAAAGTTAAATTTTAAAACGAAATTCCAATATTTGAATCTATCAAGAATTCGCGATTCTTAGCATGAACTAATCAAACGAACAAGCAAATGTCCCTGTTTTGGCGATCCCACCGCTGCCACCAGTTTTCAAGTCCTGTGACGTCCCAGATAGGGTTTTCAAGAGGAGCAAAAACAGATTCCAGTTTTCCGTTTTCCCGGTCAATCTTCTCAGAATTTACTCGGTTAAGGAAGTGTGCCCTGTTTTGAGTCAATCCGTGGAGCCGGACTTTACTCGGGATCTGGGCAAGAGGAGCCTTAATCCCAAAATAAGTAAAATATTTTACTTACCTTAGCGCCGCCGTTGTTTGATAGATGCCGAAAATGGTTGATAGGTGTTGACTCCGTCAGTAATTTGGATAGACCTCCCTGATAATAATTGAGGATTTTATCCAACAGGAGTTTAATTTCAATTCACAACACACGATATTTGGTAAAATAAAGTATATTCTAAACAACAGTTGATATTCAAAATTATACACTGAGTTTACAAAATTTATGTTCACAATATTAGAAAGAAAACGACGAGTCACAGAGTAACGTAAACCGAACGCAATATTATAAAAAACTGTCACTAAGCGACGTTATCTGAACGCAGTATTATAAAGTATTATAAAGATGAGAGAACGAACTCTTAATATATAACAATTGTACAAAATTATGAATTGAGTAAATTATTAACCATTGGTTAATAATTTACAATAATTATTGAAAAAGTCTGTTCTCCAAGTAACCGAATAACGTATAATGAAGTCTTATCTTAAAAAAGACTTGTCTTATAAGAAAAGTGGTCGTATTGGAAAAGACACTTTCAGTTTAAATGTATAAGTACAAAATATTTAAGAGCTAGACTTTAAGAGAAAAGTTTATGTGTTATACGTATAAGAGTTGTCGGTGGACTGACTGTACAGAGTCTCTAAGCTCCCCACGTCGTGTCCCGCACGGTCGAGTGTGAGGTACTCCTACTCGCGCTAAGTGCTTCCCCCACTACCAACCATCACCAACTCGTGAGAAAGGAATGTGCTAACTTCTTAGTTTTTCACGTGCGAATAAATATTAGTTACTATCAGGCGCCAAACCGCTGCGTCAGCTGAGAATGAAATTTTGCTTTAGAAAGATATAGGTTACAATCAAGCGTGAATTCTCCGAAGAGAGGATGGTGTTAAGTTACTATCAGACAGAGATTCTTGGAACTGCACGTGCGCCTTATACTTGAGCTAATAGAGTTCCTTTCATTGCACGTGGGCCTTTATCACGACCGTGGAATTTTTATGTGCAAGCTTACATTATTACCTTTTATTACTTTGCATAAATGTTTTAATTATTTGTTTTAATAATTATTAATAATTGTCAAGGTTTATTCTTGATTAAACAAGAAATAAGATTTATAATAATGTTATTTGCAGCAATCATCTAAATAAAAACAAGTGCCAATAATAATTGTTATATTAACTAAATGTTGAATAATAAGTGTTGGTAATGTTGGAGCACGAAGTCGGTAATACCGATTTCCAAAAGAACGCTTACCGACTTCAGTTGTCGCTAAGGCAGATTTCCTTATAAATGACCATCGACATACGTTCTATTATTACCGTATGCCGTTCAAAAATGATAATTATCGATGGTCGTTCATAAGAGCGCCCAATACAAATAGACTTTACAATGAATATAATATAAGGTGAACTACTTTACGGTTATTTGTTATACAACGGTAAATTAACTTAATAATCGTATCGCAACAACGCGCAAATGTTAATAATATAATATAATGTAATTAATAAAAATATGTAAGTGACAAAATTTTAAAATTTTTTGTAAATATGACAGGAGGACAAATCACAATCAACGGATAGTACGTTTGGTATACCAAATCGTCACTAGGACGGTACACCCCTCTTTCCTTTTGAATAAAAGTACTTAACTTATTTATAAAATTTCTATTTTAACAAAAGTAGGCAACTTCTAAAATCTCTTTGCATTTGAATGATAGTACCAAACATATCACATCTCTTTTTATTTAAACAAAGGTACTCTACCTATTAAGAATCTTTCTATTTAAATGAAAGTGCTTAGTTCTATTAATTTCTTTTAATTTAATAAGAGTACTTACTTAAATAAATCTCTTTCTGTTTGAATAAAGATACTTATTTCATTAAATCTTTTATTATTTAAATAAAAGCACTCAACTTATCAAGTCTTTTTTTATATAAGTGAAAGTTCCAAAATTACCAAATCTCTTACCACTTGAATGCATGAATTCAACTCATCAAATCTCTTTTTATTTGATTAAAAGTACTTAACTTACTAAATCTTTTTAAATTTGATTAAAAGTACTAAATTCATGAAATCTTTTGCTATTTGATTGAAAGTTCTTAACCCAAAATATCCATTTTTATTTAAAAAAAGATACTTAAGTCATGAATTCTTTTTCTATAAGAATGAAAGTAAAAAACATATCAAATTCCTTTTCCAGTTGAATGCCAAAACTAAACTCAACAATTCTATTTTTTTGTGCCTAAAAGTACTAAACTTATAAATCTCACTTTAGAAATTAAAAGTAATTAGTTTTTAAAATTTTTTTAATTTAAATAAAAAAAAGAAAC
>NW_014570385.1:0-367 GCF_001313835.1 Polistes canadensis
GAACGTCGGATTTGCTTTAGGGATGCGTCAGGGTCAGAACGTCAGGGTTGTTTTAGGGATGCGTCACGGTTGAAACGTCGGAGTATCTTTAGGGTTAGATCGTCGGTGTTGCTTTAGGGATGAGTCAGGGTTTGAACGTCGGGGAAGCTTTAGGGAGGCGTCAGGGTTAGAACGTCTAGGTTGCTTTAAGGATGCGTCAGGGTTTGAACGTCAGGGTTGCTTTAAGGATGCGTCAGGGTTGGGACGTCGAGGTGTCTTTAGGGATGCGTCAGGTTTGGAACGTCAGGGTTGCTTTATGGTTGGAACGTTGTGGTTGCTTTAGAGATGCGTCAGGGTTATAACGTCAGGGTTGCTATAGGGATGCGTC
>NW_014570385.1:1132-5324 GCF_001313835.1 Polistes canadensis
GTTATAACGTCAGGGTTGCTATAGGGATGCGTCTTGGTTGGAACGTCGTGGTTGCTTTAGGGATGCGTCAGAGTTGGAACGTCAGGGTTGCTTAAGGGAGGCGTCATGGTTTAAACGTACGGGTTGCTTTAGGGATGCTTCAGGGTGGGAACGTCGGGGTTTCTTAAGGGACGCTTCAAGGTTTTAATGTCAGGGTTGCTTTAGGGATGCGTTAAGGATGGAACGTCAAGGTTTCTTTAGGGTTGAAACGTTAAAGTTGATTTATTGATACGTCAGGGTTGAAACGTCGAAGTTGCTTTAGAAAGGCGTCAGGGTTGGTACGTCGGAGTTCTTTTAGGGTTAGGACGTCAGGGTGGCCTAAGGGACGCGTCAGGGTTTGAATGTCGGTGTTGCATTAGGGATGCGTCAGAGTTGGAACATCAGGGTTGCTTTAGGGATTCGTCAGCTTCGGAACGTCAGGGCTGCTTTTTGCTTGGAACGTCTGGGATTGTTTAGGGATGCGTCAGGGTTGGAACGTCAAGGTTGCTTTAGGGATGCGTCAGGGTTGGAACGTCTGGGATGCGTCAGGTTGGGAACGTCAAGGTTGCCTTAAGGATGCGTCAGGTTTTGAACTTCAGTGTTGCTTTAAGGATGCGTCAGGGTTAGAACGTCGAGGTGGCTTTAGGGTTGAAACGTCGAGGTGGATTTATGTATGCGTCAAATTTGGAACGTCGGGGATGCTTTAGGGAGGCGTCAGGGTTGGTACATCGGGGTTGCTTTAGGGTTTGAACGTCGGTGTTGCTAAAAGGATGCGTCAGGGTTGGAATGTCGGGGTGTCTTTAGGGATGCGTTAGGGTGGGAACGTCAGGGTTGCTTTAGGGAGGCGTTAGGGTTGTTACGTCGGGGTTGCTTTAGCGTTGGATCGTCCGTGTTGCTTTAGGGATGAGTCAGGGTTTGAACGTCGGGGAAACTTTAGGGAGGCGTCAGGGTTAGAACGTCTAGGTTGCTTTAAAGATGCGTCAGGTTGGGAACGTCAGGGATGCTTAAGAAACGCGTCAGGGTTTGAATGTCGGGGTTTCTTTAGGGATGCGTCGGAGTTGGAACATCAGGGTTGCTTTAGGGATGCGTCAGCTTCGGAACGTCAGGGTTGCTTTTTGTTTGGAACGTCTGGGATTGTTTAGGGATTCGTCAGGGTTGGAACTTTGGGGTTGCTTTAATGATGCGTCAGGTCTGGAACTTCAGTTTTGCTTTAAGGATTCGTCAGGGTTAGAACGTCGAGGTGGCTTTAGGGTTAAAACGTTAAAGTGGATTTATGTATGCGTCAAATTTGGAACGTCGGGGATGATTTAGGGAGCGCGTCAGGGTTGGTACGTCGGGGTTTCTTTAGGGTTTGTCCGTCGGTGTTTCTTCAAGGATGCGTCAGGTTTGGAACGTCGTGGTTGCTTTAGGGATGCGTCAGAGTTGGAACGTCGAGGTGGCTTAAGGGACGCGTCAAGGTTTGAACGTCAGGGTGGCTTTAGGGATGCTTCAGGGTTGGAACGTCGGGGTTTCTTAAGGGACGCGTAAGGGTATGAATGTCAGGGTTGCTTTAGGGATGCGTCAAGGATGGAACGTCAAGGTTTCTTTAGGGTTGAAACGTCGAGGTTTATTTATGGATACGTCAGGGTTGGAACGTCGAAGTTGCTTTAGGAAGGCGTCAGGGCTGGTACGTCGGGGTTCCTTTAGGGTTGGGACGTCGGGGTGGCTTAAGGGACGCGTCAGGATTGAATGTCGGGGTTGCTTTAGGGATGCCTCAGAGTTGGAACATGAGGGTTGCTTTAGGGATGCGTCAGCTTCGGAACGTCAGGGTTGCTTTTTGTTTGGAACGTCTGGGATTGTTTAGGGATTCGTCAGGGTTGGAAAGTCAAGGTTGCTTTAGGGATGCGTCAGGGTTGGAACGTCTGGGATTCGTCAGGGTTGGAACTTTGGGGTTGCTTTAAGGATGCGTCAGGTTTGGAACTTCAGTTTTGCTTTAAGGATGCGTCAGGGTTAGAACGTCGAGGTTGCTTTAGGGTTGAAACGTTAAAGTGGATTTATGTATGCGTTAAATTTGTAACGTCGGGGATGATTTAGGGGTCGCGTCAGGGTTGGTACATCGGGGTTGCTTTAGGGTTTGTCCGTCGGTGTTGCTTAAAGGATGCGTCAGGGTTGGAAAGTCGGGGTGTCTTTAGGGATGCGTTAGGGTTAGAACGTCGGAGTTGCTTTAGGGAGGCGTCAGGGTTGTTACGTCGGGGTTGCTTTAGCGTTGGATCGTCGGTGTTGCTTTAGGGATGAGTCAGGGTTTGAACGTCGGGGAAGCTTTAGGGAGGCGTCAGGGCTAGAACGTGTAGGTTGCTTTATGGATGCGTCAGGTTTGGAACGTCAGGGTTGCTTTAAGGATACGTCAGGGTTAGAACGTCAGGTTACTTAGGGATGCGTCAGGATTAGAACGTCAAAGTTGCTTCAGGGTTGAAACGTTGAGGTGGACTTATTGATTCATTAAAGTTGGAACGTCGGGGTTGCTTTATGGAGGCGTCAGGGTTGGTACGTCGGGGCTGCTTTAGGGTTGGGACGTCGGGGTTTCTTTGAGGATGCGTCAGGGTTGGAACGTCCGAGTATCTTTAGGGATGCGTTAGGGTTGGAATGTCGGGAATGCTTTAGGATTAGAACGTCGAAGTTGATTTAGCGATGGGTCGGGGTTGGAACGTCTTGATTGCTTTAGGGATGTGTCAGTGTTGGAATGTTGGGGTTGCTTTAGGGATGCGTAAGTGTTGGAACGTCAAGGATGATTTAGGGATGCGTCAGGGTTGGATTGTTGGGGTTTCTTAAGAGACGCTTCAGGGTATGAATGTCAGGGTTGCTTAAGGAAGGCGTCAGGGTTGGTACGTCGGGGTTTCTTTAGGGTTTAGACGTCTAGGTTGCTTAAGAAAAGCGTCAGGGTTTGAATGTCAGGGTTTCTTTAGTGATGCTTCAGGTTTGGAACGTCAGGGTTGCTTTAGGGATGCGTCAAGTTTAAAACGTCAGGGTTGCTATAGGGTTGCGTCAGGCTTGGAACGTCAAGGTGTCTTTAGGGATGTGTCAGGTTTGGAACGTCAGGGTTGCATAAGGGTTAAAACGTCAGGGTTGCTTTAGGGAATCGTCGGGGTTGCTTAAGGTACGCGTCAAGGTTTAAATGTCGGGGTTGTTTTAGGGATGCGTCAGGTTTGGAACGTTGGGGTTGCTTTAGGGTTGAAACGTCGAGGTAAATTTTAGGATGCGTCAGGCTTGGAACGTCGGGGTTGCTTTAGGGATGCTTCTGGGTTGAAACGTCGACGTTGCTTTAGAGATGCGTCAGTGTTGGAACGTCGGGGTTGCCTTAGGGATGCGTCAGGGTTGGAACGTCAGGGTTGTTTTATGGATGCGTCAGGGAGGAAACGTCGTGGTTGCTTTAGGGTTTCGTCAGAGTTTGAACGTCAGTGTGGCTTTAGGGATACGTCAGTGTTAGAACTTCGAGGTGGCTTTAGAATTGAACCGTCGAGGAGGATTTATGCATGCGTCAGGGTTGGAACGTCGGGGTTGCTTTAGGGATGCGTTATGGTTTGAACGTCGGAGTTAGTTTAGGGTTGGAATGTCGGGGTTGCTTCAGAAATGCGTCAGGCTAGGAACGTCAGATTTGTTTTAGGGATGCGTCCGGGTTTGAACGTCGGGGTTGCTTTAGGGATAGGTCAGGGTTAGAACGTCAAGGTTGCTTTAGAGTGGGAACGTCGGGGTTGCTTTAGGGTTGCGCTAGGGTTGAATCGTGAAATTTGCTTTAGGGATGCGTCCGGGTTGAAACGTTGGAATTGCTTTAGAGATGCGTCAGTGTTGGAACGTCGGGATTGCTTTAGGGATGCGTCAGGGTTGGAACGTCAGGGTTGTTTTAGGGATGCGCATGGGTTGAAACGTCGGTGTTGTTTTAGGAATGCGTCAGAGTTGGAAAGTCAGGGTAGCTTTAGGGATGCGTCAGGATTCGAACGTCGGGGTTGCTTTAGAGATGCGTAAGGGTTCGAACGTCGGGGTTGCTTTAGGGATGGGTTAGGGTTGGAACGTCGGCGTTTCTTTAGGGATGCGTCAATGTTTGAACGTCTGGCTTGCTTTAGGGATGCGTCAGGATTCAAATGTCGGGGTTGCTTTAGAAACGCGTCAGGGTTAGAACTTCAGGGTTGTTTTAGGGATG
>NW_014570385.1:5863-10695 GCF_001313835.1 Polistes canadensis
GGTTGCTTTAGGGATGCGTCAGAGTTGGAACGTCACTGGTGCTTTAGAGATGCGTCAGGGATTGAACGTCGTAGTTGCTTTAGGGTTGCGTCAGAGTGGGAATGTTGGGGTGGCTTAAGGGACGCGTCAGGGTCTAAATAACGGGATTGATTTAGGGTTGAAACGTCGAGGTGGATTTATAGATTCGTAAGTTTGGAACGACGGGGTTGCTTTAGGGAGGCGTAAGGGTTGGTACGTCGTAGTTGCTTTAGGGTTAGGACGTCGGGGTTGCTTTAAGGATTCGTCAGGGTGGGAACGTCAGGTTTGCGTCATGGTTGCGTCAGGGTTGAAACGTCAGGGTTGCTTTAGAGATGCGTCAGGGTTGAAACGTCAGGGAGTCTTTAGAGATGCGTCAGGGTTAAATCGGCGGTGTTGCTTTAGGGATGCGTTAGTGTTGGAAAGTCGGGGTTGATTTAATGATGCGTCAGAGTTCGAACGTCGAAGTTTCTTTAGGGATGGGTCAGGTTTGGAACGTCGGTGGGGCTTTAGAGATGTGTCAGGGATTGAATGTCGGTGTTGCTTTAGGGATGCGTCAGTGTTGAAACGTCAGGGTTGCTTTAGGGATTCGTCAGAGTTCGAACGTCGGGGTTGCTTTAGGGATGGGTCAGGTTGGGAACGTCGGTGTTGCTTTAAGGATGCGTCCGGGTTTAAACGTCAGTGTTGCTTTAGGTGTGCGTCAGGGTTTGGAACGTCGAGGTTTCTTTAGGGTTGAAGCGTCGAGGTAGATTTATGGATGCGTCAAAGTTGGAACGTCGGGGTTGCTTTAGGGAGGCGTCAGGGCTGGTACGTCAGAGTTGCTTTACGGTTGGAACGTCGGGGTTGCTTTAAGGAGGCATCAGGGTTGGAACGTCAGGGTTGCCTTAGGGATGCGTCAGGGCCGAAACGTCGGGGTGTTTTAAGGGATGCGTTAGGGTTAGACCGTCAGGGTTGCTTTAGGGTTGGAACGTTGGGGTTGCTTTAGGGATGCGTCAGAGTTGGAACGTAGAAATTGATTTAGGGATGCGTCTGGGTTTAAACGTAAGTGTTGCTTTAGGGATTCGTCAGTGTGGGAACGTCAGGGCTGCTTATGGGATGCGTCAGGCTTAGGTCGTCGAGGTGTCTTAAGGGATGCGTCAGGTTTATAACTTCAGGGTGTCTTTAGGGTGGGAACGTCGGTTTTGCTTTAGAGATGCGTCAGGGTTATAACGTCAGGGTTGCTATAGGGATGCGTCAGGGTTGGAACGTCGTGGTTGATTTTGGGATGCGTTAGAGTTAGAACGTCGGGGTTTCTTGAGGGACGCGTCAGCGTTTGAACGTCAGGGTTGCTTTAGGAATGATTCAGGGTTGGAACGTCAGGGTTTCTTAAGAGACGCGTCAGGGTTTTAATGTCAGGGTTGCTTTAGGGATGCGTCAGGGATGGAACGTCAAGGTTGCTTTAGGGTTGAAACGTCGAGGTTGATTTATGGATACGTCAGGGTTGGAACGTCGAAGTTGCTTTAGAAAGGCGTCAGGGTTTGTACGTCGGGGTTTCTTTAGGGTTTGGACGTCGGGGTGGCTTAAGGGACGCGTAAGGGTTTGAATGTCGGGGTTGCTTTAGGGATGCGTCAGAGTGGGAACGTCTGGGTTGCTTTAGGGATGCGTCAGGTTTGGAACGTCAGGGTTGATTTAAGGATGCGTCAGGGTTTAAACGTCCAGGTTGCTTTAGAGATAAGTCAAGGTAGGAACGTCGGTGTTGCTTTAGCGTTGAAACGTCGGGGTTCTTTAGGGATGCGGCAGGGTTGAATCGTCGGGGTTGTTTTAGGGATGCGTCAAGGTTGGAGCGACAGTGCTGCTTTAAGAATGCGTATGGGTTTAAACGTCCGGTTTTCTTTAGGGATGCGTCAGTGTTGGAACGTCAGGGTTGCTTTATGGATGCGTCCGGGTGGAACCGTCAATGTTGCTTTAGGGATGCGTCAGGGTTGGAAAGTCGAGGTGGCTTTAGGGTTGAAACGTCGAGGTAGAATTATGTATGCGTCAAGGTTGGAACGTCGGGGTTGCTTTAGGAATGCGTCTGGGTTGATACGTCGGGGTTGCTTTAGGGTAGGGACGTCGCTTGCTGCCGGGAGGGTCACTCGTGGTCTGCTATGCAGATGACACGGCCCTCCTTTCAGCGGGGGGGACCTGTCTTGCGCAATGTTAGCGGCTAAACGGACCTAGAGGTCATAGTGAATGAGATTGAGGGATTTGGCCTGAAAGTGGCGCTACAGAAAACGGGGGCAATGGCCTTCCCTGCCTCTGCCTTACGCAGTCACAGGATTGCTTCCCCCACTGTGATTAAATACAGGGGGGTTTGTATTGCAGTGAAGCCCAGTGTAAAATACTTGCGCATAGTGTTAGATTCAGGTATGTCATTTAGGCCCCTCCAGGCCTTAATCCCGAAAGTGAAAGGGATCCTTCGGTCTATTGGGAGGATCCTTCCGAACCTCCACGGGCCGAAGGAGAAGAAGCGGCGTCTCTACAGCAGCGTGRTCCACTCCGTGCTCCTCTATGGTGCTCCGGTGTGGTGGCGCGCTGTTGTGGAGGATCAGWGGATCAGGCGGGCTGTTYGGGCCTTGCAGAGAAAGGTGGCGATCAGGGTGTGTTGCGCCTATAGGACGGTTTCCTTTCATGCGGCAATGGTGGTCGCGGGGATTATTTCCCTCGATCATCTGGCGCCGCGACTGGCGGAGGTGTATGTGACCCTTAAGGAGGCGGAGGGACCTGTTCCTCCAAATATTAGGGCGGCACTTGGCGCTTTTGCCAGGATAAGGGCGATTGCCGCATGGAAGGAGGAGGAGATCGGGTTGATAGGAGTTACAGGAGAGACAGGGGTGCGGGTAAGGGCAGCTATTGCTGACAGGTTGGATGAGTGGGTTGGGAGGCCGTACTCTATAGGTATGACCTTCCACACCACTCAGCTGATGACTGGCCATGGCTGCTTTCCCGCGTACCTGTATGGAATCAGAAGAACAGACTCCCCGCGGTGCTTTCATTGCGGGGCGGATAGAGACGATGCGGAACACACTCTGATCGAATGCCCAGCGTGAACAAATGCGAGGGATTCCTTGGTCAGAGAGTTGAGGGGGATGCAGCTCACTCTCCCCGGGATAGTCAGGCTGTCCCTGGATACCCTGGGGGCGTGGGCTGCATTCTAGTCCTTTTCAGGACTCGTGATGAAGGCCAAGGAAGACGCGKAGAGAGAGAGAGAGCGAATGTTTCTCAATAGGAGAAGAGTGTGTGCGAGGTCGCAAAGGAGCTGAGCTCCTAGGCGGCCACCCCGGGCGAGGCTTCGGGCGGCTTTAGCGGCGCCTGACCTGGTCTAGTGCGTCGCTTCCACTTAAAGAAGAATGAGCATGCTGATGCATGGGATGAGTAAGCCCGACCAGTGCATCTTTGGTTGGATGTCGGGTATGTACATATATGTAAATATGTAGTATAAGTAGTAGTTAATTAGTTAGTTAATAGTTAGTTAATTAGTTTGTTTCTTATTGAATAAGGTATAAGTGATGTGCAAATGAAAATGAGAGTATGGCGAACCGGCCAGGCTCATCGAGATGAAAGAATAGGTGTGTTTGTAATGTGATTAGTATCACGGATCCGCTTCCTTTTGTCCAGCGAGTGAATGTCTTTGCACCAGGTGAATTTTGTGTCGGTAAGAATCCGACACTCCCTTGAGTACCGGGCTCAAGGGGCCTATAGAAAGTTTTCCCCCTGACAAAAAAAAAAAAAAAAAAAAAAAAAAAGGGTTGCGTCAGGGTTGCGTCAGGGTCCCCCCGTGGGTAGGGGGTAGTAGAATACTCCCACAGTATTCCCTGCTTGTCCTAAGAGGCGACTAAAAGGGAGGGTGTGAATGGTGTGTATATGTTCTGTGTGGCTATTTCTCTCTTTATTCTTTCTATCCCCTCTTTTTCTATTCTTTCTTATCTCTTACTTCCTTCCTTTCCTCTCCTTTCCTCTGGGCTTGTGCCTACGCTTAAAAAATAAATATGGCTGGTACAAACTCAGGGACTAAACCATGTAGGAGGGAAACCTACACAACGGCGGTGCTTGGTGGTGGTAGGACAGGCCACCCGCCGTCGTCAGCATACGACTGTCATGAGTCTAGGGTAGGCGACCCGGCCCAGACTCTGGATAATGCCTCGGGAAGTTGTTCGCAGGTAGGTGACCTGGGCCGTGAATCGACTATGGCATCAGGAAAAGGGGCAGTGATGGAGGGATTGCAGAAGGAGACCATTGACCTGAAAGAGTTGAGGATTTCAGATCCAGATTCGCCAATCAAGACCAAGGGGAACAAAAGGATGAGGAGTATCATCACGTCGTCGGAGGAGGACGACTGCCTTATCGTAGAAGAGGATGCTCCAGGAGGAGGCCAGTCGCCGCTGACACAGAAGGCAGGAAGACTACCGGAGAAAATCAGGTCAAACCTAAGGGGGATAGAAAAGGAGAGAGCGCGATGCTCGAATATAAAAGGAGAAGTGTCARGCAAGATCAAGCGATTTGTTAGAGACTCGCTTATCATTGCCGACGAGATGGAAGAGCGGATGGATAGACAGTCCGGCTCCCCGTTCTCAAGCGCTGAAGCAGTGATCCAGCTGAGAACGGAAGGAAAGATAAGAGACGAACAGATTCGTCAGATGGAAGGTGAAATCGCTAGGCTCCAGAGGGAGCTTAAAAAGCGAGATGCTGACAAACAAAGCCATGGAGTAAAGGCGGTTGCTGCCCCGAATCAAGGGAGGCAGACGCCTACAACAAGTAGAGCAACCCTATCTCTGGAAAAGAGATTGGAAGATGCGAGG
>NW_014570385.1:10742-11670 GCF_001313835.1 Polistes canadensis
CCACCCCAGCGGGAAACAGAAGGGACTGCTGGGGGGGGAAGGGAAGTGCTCCCGCCCCGGGAATCTCAAGGGCTTCTGCCCAAGGGATACCTACTGCGAGTACTGTTGTCCCCCCCTTACAGGATGGATTTATCTAGGTGATGGGAAGAAGGAAACGTCGCCAGCAGACAAAACCAGCTGTTAGGCAGGAGAAGGCCACCACATCGGGGGATCGGGGTGCCACAGGAAGTGGMACAAAGAAGAAAAAGAAGAGGAAGAAGAGGAAGAATCGCAGCGGTGGGACCAGGGAGACGGCAGTGGTCTCACTGGCGTGCAACGAGGCGATGTCTTATCGCGATGCTCTCGCCAAGGCCAGGGAGAGCATCAGCCTCCAGGACATCGGGATAAATAATATGACAATGAGGAGGGGTGTCACGGGGGCTTTCATCTTCAGTGTCAGGGGGAAGAAGGCTGTTGTAAAGGCAGACCGGGTGGCCGATTCCTTGAGGAGGACGGTACCGGAAGCCAAGATCGCTCGGCTACAGAAAACGAGGTCCTTTAGGCTGGTGGGTATGGACCTAAGCCTGAACATGACTATTATAAGGAATGCCCTCCTCACAGTAAAGGGGAACGTCGACCCAAATAAAATCTGGGTYGGTGAGATTAGGGCAGGCAGGGGACGTCTCTGGGAGACGGTTGTCTCTGTCCCGGTGGAAATGGCTTTGGCTGTTATCAACAGAGGAAGGGTAGACTTCGGTCTATACCGGGCAAGAGTGGTCGAGCACCGACAAAGGCCACTGCGTTGCCACCGATGCCTGGCTAGGGGGCACGTTGCTATGAACTGCCCTAGTCCAACCTCTAGGGCGAGCCTTTGCCATCAGTGTGGCCAACCGGGTCACAATGCAAGGGACTGTAAAAATAAGGTAGAGTGTCCGGTGTGTAGGGACGC
>NW_014570385.1:12645-14958 GCF_001313835.1 Polistes canadensis
AGCTGGGAGTGCCCGGTGGTCCCTCCGCGAAGGGCTAACAGTGAAACGGGCGCGTCCACGGGTGCTAGTGAGGCTCGGGTGCCTAGTGTTTCGGAGGGGGGAGAGGGTATGGAGTTATACGTAGACCTGTCCACTCCTACAAGGATCGTGAACGGAAAAACTGTGCAGGACAAGAGCTGCGATAGGAACACGTGTGCGGGGCCTGCAGAAGTAGCAGGAGTTAGTGGTGTAACCATTAATAATGTCCCTTAGTGAATGCTGCGTACAGGTGAACCTGAACCATGCGCGGGGTGCGCAGGATCTACTGATCCAGCGTATGCGCGAGTGTGGGGCGGGGATCGCGGTTATCGCAGAGCCGTGGTRGGTTCCACCCGGTGATGAGAAATGGTTCTCGTCCCTGGGGGGGGCTCCGCTGTCTGCGGTATTTGTAGGTGAAAGTAGAAGACCCTTCAGTCTGGGGCATAGGGGTAACTTCTTTGTAGCCGTTAAGTGGGAGGACTCGTTGGTGATTTCAGTCTACTTTCCCTCAGCGAGGTAATTAGTAAATATTGTAGACTCCTGGACGAGCTCAAAGAGCTCTTGGGAAGATACCCTACCTCTCCGGTGCTGGTTGCTGGCGACTTCAATGCCCGGGCCTGTAGATGGGACCCGGAGGGTAGGGGTAACCTAAAGGGAGAGTTGCTCTCTACCTGGGCCAATCGGTTGAACTTGCACCTCTTCAACCGGATTGGTCGTCTTACGTGCGTTCGGTTGCAAGGGTCGAGCGTTATTGACCTCACGTGAAGCTCGCCAGCTGCTAGTATCCGCCTATCGGAATAAAGGGTAGATGAGGCAGAGTCCCTTTCGGACCATGCGTATGTCGTTTTTGAGTATTGCCACGAGACTGCAGGGGTCCGAGGCTCAAGCCGGCCTGACAAGACTTTCCCTCGGTGGAATGCGCGGTCTGCGGACGTGGACATGCTCGCTGCGGCTCTCATTTCGGGCGACTGGATGCGTCCTGGTGGTGTGTGTAGTGCGCGAGTGTATGTTAAGTGGCTTCGCGGAATGTTGGTGCGCGTGTGCGACATGGCACTGCCGAGAGCGGGAACACTAAGAACAAAAGGAGGAAGTCGTGCTGGTGGTCGCAGGAAATGTCTGCTTTTAGGGCAGAAGCGACTGCGGCTAGGAGGCGCTTTCTGAAGGCCAGACGCCAAAGAAGAATAGAGCTGTGTCTGGAGGCCCGCAGGGAGACTAAAAAACTTTTGAAGAGGGCCATTAAGAAGGCCAAAGCCACTGCCTGGAGAGACTTCATAGGGACACTGGAGGCAGACCCGTGGGGCAGACCATTTCGCCTGGTTATGGGAAAGCTAAGGCCATACTCTGCACCCCTGACGGAGGTGCTCAAACCGGACGTTTTGGACCGGGTGTTGGGGGGCCTCTTTCCCCAGGTGGAGCAGATCAATTCTCAGAATGTGCGCGGGGTGCAGGTTGATGGTGCAGCGGTAACGCCGGAAGAGGTGCTGGCTGCGGCGAAGAGGATAACCGGAGGGAAGGCTCCGGGACCGGATAGGGTCCCGGGCATAGTGATAAGAGCAGCGGCAGTACACTGCGGGGTCGGTCTCGCAGAGCTTTTCACGGAGTGTCTTAGGACTAGTAACTTTCCAACAGCCTGGAAGAGGTCTAGGCTGGTCCTGATAAAGAAGAAGCAGGACGCCAAACCCGACCTGCCTGGCTCCTACAGACCGATCTGCCTGCTGGATGAGATTGGAAAACTTCTTGAAAGGATAATAGTGTCAAGAATTTGTGAGTGCCTGGTGTCAAGGGGTCTGCTTTCACAGGCGCAGCATGGCTTTCGCGTTGGACGCTCAACGGTAGGGGCCATTATGGTGGTGAAAAGTATTGTGCGGGAGTGCGTGGACAGTAAGCGCGTCGGGATCCTGACCTCGCTGGACATCAGCAATGCGTTCAACTCGCTACCGTGGGGGACCATCTTCAGGGCGTTGGACAAGAAGGGCCTTCCCACGTATATCGCGAACATTGTTAGGAGCTATCTATCGGACCGATCGTTGATGTTTTTCGGGAGGCGAGGACGATTGGAGGAAAGACGGGTGTCGTGCTGGGTCCCGCAGGGTTCGGTGCTGGGACCAACCCTGTATAATATCACCTATGACAGTGTCCTCCGGGTTCCGATGCAAGGGGGTTCCCGGGTCGTCTGTTATGCAGACGATACGGCCCTCCTGTCATTAGGGCGGGACCTGTCAGAGGCGATCGCGAACGCGGAGCAGGATCTTGATGTAATCGTGGGTGCGATCGAGGAGCTTGGTCTCGAGGTGG
>NW_014570385.1:15533-16535 GCF_001313835.1 Polistes canadensis
GTGTATGCGACCCTTGGTGACGCGGAGGGACCTGTCCCTCCAAACATTAAGGTGGCGCTGGGCGCTGAGGCCAGGAGGATGGCGATTGCTGCATGGAAGGAAGAGGAGATTAGCCTAATAGGGGTAACKKGGGAAACGGGGGCGCGGGTGAGGGCGGCTATTGCTGGCAGGTTGGATTAGTGGGTTGAGAGGCCGTACTCTATAGGTACGACCTTTCACACCACTCAGCTGATGACTGGACATGGCTGCTTCCCAGCGTACCTTTTTAGAATAGGGAAAGCGGCATCTCCGCAGTGCTTTCACTGCAAAGCAAATGTAGATGATGCGGATCACACCCTGGTTGACTGCCCTGCGTAAGTGAATGAGCGGGACGGTCTTGTCAGGGAATTGGGGGTGGTGCGGGTCTCGCTCTCCGGCATACTCACGGCATCCCTGGATATGCCAGGGATGGGGACTGCATTCTAGTCCTTCGCGGGATGCGTGATGTGCGAAAAGGAGAATGCGGAGAGAGAGAGAGAATGCATGAATGGGAGAAGGTTGCGTGCGGGGCCGCAGAGGAGTCTCGGGCGAGGCTTCGCGTAACTCGGGCGGCGAATAACTGATGGCTGTGCGTCGCTTCCCCCTTATGGAGTGCCGTCATGGCACTGGAGTGGGCCTGACCAGAACACCGTTTAATGTAAGGTCAGGCCAGGAATGAGTGAGTAGCCTGCGTCTCCAGTGGGGTTCATTCTCAACTGTTGAGTGCGCCTAGGTGCGGGAGATAGCGCCTCCGGGGAGGAAACTTCTCTGTTGAGAGCGCCGGATGCAGGATTAATGAGAGTGTGTGCGTGTGTGGGTGAAAGCGTGGCGAACTTCCGGCCGGGCTTGTTAGAGGAGAGGCACAAAAGCAATTTGAATTGTACTAATCGTGCGTTGCGCCTGCCTCCTCCCCTCGCGGGTGAGTGTTGCACCAGGTGGGTTTTTAGTCGGTAAGAATCCGACACTCCCTTGGGTACCGGGCCC
>NW_014570385.1:17140-19397 GCF_001313835.1 Polistes canadensis
TAACTTTAGGGATGCGTCAGGGTTAGAACTCCGTGGTTTCTTTAGAATTTCGTCAGGGTGTTAACGACAGGCTTGCTTTAAGTATGCGTCAGAGTTGGAACGTCATGGTTTCTTTAGGGATGCGTCATAGTTTAAACGTCAGGTTTGCTTTAGACATTCGTCAGGATTGGAACGTCGGGGTTGCTTTAGGGATACATCATGGTTGGAACGTCAGTGTTACTTTTGGGATGCGTCAGTGTTGGAACGTCGAGGTTGCTTTAGGGTTGAAACAACGAGGTTGCTTAAGGGATGCGTCAGGGTGGGAACGTCGGGGTTTCTTTAGGGATGCGTCAGGGTTTGAACGTCGGGGTGCTTTAGGGATGCGTCAAGGTTGGAACGTCGGGGTTGCTTTAGGGATGCGTTAGGGTGGGAACGTCGCGGTTTCTTTAGGGATGCGTCAGGGCTGGTACGTCGTTGTGGCTTCAGGGATGCGTAAGGGTTGGAACGTCAGGGTTGCTTTGGGGTTGGAACGTYGAGGATGCTTTAGGGATTCGTCAGGGTTGAAACGTGGGGGTTGCTTTAGGGATGCGTCCGGGTGAGAACGTCAAAGTTGCTTTAGAGATGCGTCAGGGTTGGAACGTTGGGGTTTCTTTAGGGATGCGTCTGTGCTGGAACGTCGAGGTTGCTTTAGGTATGCGTCAGTGCTGAAGCGTCGGAGTTGCTTTAGGGATGCGTCTGGGTTGGAACGTCAGGGTTGCTGTAAGGATGCGTCAGGGTTTTAACTTCAAGATTTCTTTAGGAATGCGTCAGGGATAGAACTAAGGCTTTACTATAGGGTTTGAACATCGAGGTTTCTTTAGAGATGCGTCAGGATTGAAAAGTTAGGGTTGCTTTAGGGATGCGTCAGGGTTGAAACGTCAGGGTTGATTTAGGGGGAGAACGTCGGAGTTGCTTTAGGGATGCGTCAGGTTTTGAACGTCGGGGTTGCTTTAGGGATGCGTCAGGGTTGGAACGTCAGGGTTGCTTTAGAGATTCGTCAGGGTTGGAACGTCGGGGTTGCTTTTGGGATGCGTCTGGGTAAGAACGTCAGGGTTGCTTTACAAATGCGTCAGGGTGGGAACGTCAGGGTTGCTTTAGGAAAGCGTGAGGGTTGGAACGTCAGGGTTGCTTTAGTGATGCGTCAAGGTGGGAACGTTAGGGTTGCTTTAGGGATGCGCCAGGGTTAAAACATCTGGGTTGCTTTAGAGATACGTTAGGGTTGGAACGTCAGGGTTGCTTTAGAGATGCGTCCGGGTTAGAACGTCCGGGTTGCTTTAGGGATGTGTCAGGGTTGGAACGTCAAAGTTGTTTTTTGGATGCGTCAGGGTGGGAACGTCGGGGTTGCTTAAAGGATTAGTCAGGGTTGGAACGCCGGGGCTGCTATAGGGATGCGTCAGGGTTTGAACTTCGTAGTTGCTTTAGGGATGCGTCAGAGTTGAAACGTCCTGGTTGCTTAAAGGGAGCGTAAGGATTTCAACACAGGAATTGCTTTAGGGATGCGTCAGGATTTGTACGTAAAGGTTTCTTTAGGGATGCGTCGGGTTTGGAAGGTCAGGGTTGCTTTAGGGATGCGTCAGGGATGCGTCAGGGTTGAAACGTCAGGTTTGCGTAAGGGTTTGGACGTCAGGGTTGCTTTAGGGATGCGTCAGGGTTTGATCGTCAGGGTTTCTTTAGGGATGCGTCAGGGTTTGAACTTCAGAGATGTTTTAGGAATGCCACAGGGTTGGAACGTCAGAGATGCTTCAGGTATGCGTCGGGGTAGGAACATCAGGGTTGCTTTAGGGATGCGTCAGGGTTGGAACATCAGAGATGTTTTAGGGATGCGTCAGGGTGGGAACGTCAGGGTTTCTTAAGGGATGCGTCAGGGTTTGAACGTCAGGGTTTCTTGAGGGATGGGTCAGGGTTTGAACGTCAGGGTTGCTTAAGTGGTGCGTCAGGGTTTGGAACGTCCGCGTTGCTTTAAGGATACGTCAGGGTTGGAACGTCAGGGTTTCGACAGGGATGCGTCAGGGTGGGAACGTCATGATTGCTTTAGGGTTGGAACGTCAGGGTTGCGTCAGGGTTGCGTCAGGGTTGCGTCAGGGTCCCCCCCGTGGGCAGGGGGTAGTAGAATACTCCCACAGKATTCCCTGCTTGTSGTAAGAGGCGACTAAAAGGGAAGGTGTGAATGGTGTGTGTATGTTCTGAGTGGCTATCTCTCTCTTTGATTCTTTCTATCCCCTCTTTTCTCTATTCTTTC
>NW_014570386.1:0-1916 GCF_001313835.1 Polistes canadensis
AAAATTTTCGCTATTCTGTGAACTAAATCGTTGTTTAAAACTATAAAGTTTCTAAATAAGTGCTATTTCACAAACGCTATAAAACGTTTTCTTTCAATTTTTAAAGCGTTTACTAACAAATGAATAGTGTTATGTCCAATAAGTTTTAGCAAATATTATTTATATTTTAATAACTGCAGTCTAAAAGAAAGAAAAAAACATTTTATTTCAACTGTTTTTGGTAAACTCACGTGTAAGTTTCATTTCTTTTTCATTAAAATCTGATTGTAGTCAACATATCATCTATTCTGTATAATTTCTGGTAGCCTATTTTTACTCTCGCTAAACATATAACAATATATTTTAAGAGAAATTTTCGCTTATTTCTGAATTAAATCGTAGTTAACAACTATAAAATTTTCTAAAAAAGGCCTACATAAAAAAAGATATTAAACGTTTTCTATCAAGTTTTTAAGCGTATACTGAAAAATAAAAAGTGTTATGTCCAATAATTTTTAGCAAATATTATTTATATTTCAACAACTACATTCAAAAAAATAGAAAAAATCATTTTACTACAACTATTTTCAGTTACTTCTTGTGTAGATTTTATTTCTTTTTCGACAAAATTCGATTGTAGTCAACATAAAATCTATTCTGTTTACTTTCTCTTAGCAAACTTTTACCTTTGCTGAAAACTTTTTAATATATTCAAAAGAAATTTTCGCTACTTTGATATTTAAATCGTGTTTAAAAACTATAAGTTTCTAAATAAGTGCTATTTTACAATCGCTATAAAACGTTTTCTTTCAAGTTTTATAGCGTATACTAACAAATACAAAAAATTAAATGTACAATAATTTCTTTCAAATATCAGTTACATTTCAACGACTGCTGTCCAAAATACAAGAAAATATCATTTAATCACAACTTTTTTTGGTTACTTAACGTGTAGAATTCTTTTTGTTTTCATTAAAGTCCGATGGAAGTCAACATAAAATCTAGTATGTATAGTTTTAAATAACACATTTTTACTGTCGCTAAAAATTATCCAATATATTTTAAAATAAATTTTCGCTTATTTTTGGATTAAAGCGTAGTTAAAAACTATAAAATTTCTAAAAAATGGCTATTTAAAAAAAGCTATATATCGTTTTTTATCAAGTTATTAAGCGTATACTAACAAATAAGAATTTTTTATGTACAATAATTTCTGGCAAATATCATTTATATTTCAACGTTTGCAGTCCTAAATAAGACAAGAAATCATTTTATTACACCTTTGTTTAGTTACTTTACGTGTAGAAAACAATTCGTTTTCATTAAAATCCGATTGTAGTCAGCATAGAATCTATTCTGTTTATTTTTAAATATCACATTTTTACCGTCAATAAAAATTATTGAATATATTTAAAAATAATTTTTCGCAACTTTCTGGATTAAAGCTTTGTTTAAAACTATAAAGTTTCTAAATAAGTGCTATTTCACAAACGCTATAAAACGTTTTTTTTCAAATTTTAATGCGTATACTTACAAATAAAAAATTTAATGTACTATAATTTCTTGCAAATATCATTTAAATTTCAACGACTGCAGTCTAAAAAAAGTTAAAAAATCATTTTATTACAATTTGTTTAGTTACTTACCGTGTAGAATACAATTCGTTTTAATTAAAATCCGAATAAAGTCAACATAAAATCTATTTTATTTAGTTTTAAATAGCACATTTTTACCGTCTCTAAAATTTGTTCAATATATTTTAAGATAAATTTTTGCTTATTTCTGGATTAATGCGTAGTTTAAAACTATAGAATTTCCAAAAAAAAGCTATATAAAAAAAGCTATATAACGTTTTCTATCAAGTTTTTAGGCGTATACTAACAAATAAAAAGTTTTATGTATAGTTTCTAATAACACATTTTTACCTTTGCTAAAAA
>NW_014570386.1:3435-10385 GCF_001313835.1 Polistes canadensis
AATAATTTCTTGCAAATATAATTTATATTTTAACGACTGCAGTCCAAAATAAGAGAAAGAATCATTTTATTACAAGTTTGTTTAGTTAGTTCCCGTGTAGAATACAATTCGTTTAGATTAAAATCCGATTGTAGTCAACATATAATCTATTCTGTTTAGTTTCTAATAGCACATTTTTACCTTTGCTAAAAATACTTTAATATATTTAAAAGAAATTTTCGCTACTTTGTGTATTAAATTGTCGTTTAAAACTATAGAATTTCTAAATAAGTGCTATTTCACAAACGTTATAAAACGTTTTCTTTCAATTTTTAAAGCGTATACTAACAAATAAAAAGTGTTATGTCCAGTAACATTTAGCAAATATTATTTATATTTCAATAGAAGCAGTCCCAAAAAGAGAAAAAAACATATTATTACAACAGTATTTGGTAAACTCACATGCAGATTTTATTTCTTTTTCGACAAAATTCGATTTTAGTCAACATAAAATACATTCTGTTTAGTTTCTAATAGCATATATTTACCTTCGGTAAAAAACGTTTATTATATTTAAAAGAAATTTTCTCTTCCCTTTAAATTAAGTCGTTGTTTAAATCTATACAGTTTCTAAAAAAGAGCTATATGAGAAAAGCTATAATATATTTCCATCAAGTTTTTAAGTGTATACTAACAAATAAAAAGTGGTATGTACAATAATTTCTAGCCAATATTATTTATATTTCAATACCTGCAGTCCTTAAAGGAGAAAAAAACATTTTATTACAACTGTTTTTGGTAAACCCACGTGTAGATTACATTTCTTTTTCGACAAAATTCAATTCTAGTCAACATAAAAACAATTCTTTTTAGTTTCTTATAGCACATTTTTACCTTTGCTAAAAATTGTTCAACATATTTAAAGGAATTTTTCGCTACTTCCTTGATTAAATCGTAGTTAAAAACTATAAAATTTCTAAACAAGTGCTATGTACCAAAAGCTATAAAACTTTTTCTTTCAAGTTTTAAAGCGTATACTTACAAATAAAAAATTAAATGTACAATAATTTCTTGCAAATATCATTTATATTTCAACGACTGCAGTCCAAAATAAGAGAAAAAATCATTTTATTACAACTTTGTTTAGTTACTTCACGTGTAGAATACAATTCGTTTTCATTAAAATCCGATTGTAGCCAACATAAAATCTATTCTGTTTACTTTTTTGTAGCCTATTTTTACTGTCGCTAAAAATATTTCAATATATTTTAAGAGAAATATTCGCTTATTTCTGGATTAAATCGTAGTTAAAAACTATAAAATTTCTAAACAAGTGCTATGTACCAAAAGCTATAAAACGTTTTTTTTCAATTTTTAAAGCGTATACTTACAAATAAAAAGTGTTAAGTCCAAAAAAATTTAGCAAACATCATTTATATTTCGACTAATGTAGTCAAACAAAAAAAAAAATAAGTTATTACCCCTTTTTTTGGTTATTTTACATGTAGAATTCAATTCGTTTTCATTAAAATCCCATTGTAGTCAAAATAAAATCTATTCTGTTTACTTTTTTGTAGCCTATTTTTACTGTCGCTGAAAATATTTCAATATGTTTTAAGAGAAATTTCCGCTTATGTCTAGATTTAATCGTAGTTAAAAACTTAAAAACTTCTAAATAAGTGCTATTTTACAAACGCTATTAAACTTTTTCTTTCAAGTTTTAAAGCGTCTACTTACAAAACAAAAATTAAATGTACAATAACTTCTTGCACATATCATTTATATTTCAACGACTGCAGTCCAAAATAAGAGAAAAAATCATTTTATTACAACTTTGTTTAGTTACTTCACGGGTAGAATACAATTCGTTTTCATTAAAATCCGACTGTAGTCAACCTAACATCTATTCTGTTTTGTTTCGGATAGCACATTCTTACCTACGCTAAAAATTGTTCAATAAATTTAAAGGAATTTTTCGCTACTTTCTTGATTAAGTCGTAGTTGAAAACTATAAAATTTCTAAACATGTGCTATATACCAAAACCTATAAAACGTTTTCTTTCAATTTTTAAAGCGTATACTTACAAATAACAAATGTTAAGTCCGAAAAAATTTGACAAACATCAATTATATTTCGACTACTGCAGTCGAAAAAAAGGGAAAAAATCATTTATCACAACTTTTTTTGGTTACTTCACGTGTAGAATTCTATTTGTTTTCATTAAAGTCCGATGGAAGTCAACATAAAATCTATTATGTATAGTTTTAAACAACACATTTTTACTGTCGCTAAAAATTATCCAATATATTTTAAGATAAATTTATGCTTATTTCTGGATTAAAGCGTAGTTAAAAACTATAAAATTTTCAAAAAAGGGCTATTTAAAAAAAGCTATATAACGTTTTTTATCAAGTTTTTAAGCGTATACTAACAAATAAAAATTTTAATGTACAATAATTTCTGGCAAATATCATTTTTATTTCAACGTTTGCAGTCCTAAATAAGAAAAGAAATCATTTTATTACACCTTTGTTTAGTTACTTCACGTGTAGAAAACAATTCGTTTTCATTAAAATCCGATTGTAGTCAACATAGAATCTATTCTTTTTATTTTTAAATATCGCATTTTTACCGTCAATTAAAATTATTGAATATATTTAAAAATAATTTTTCGCCACTTTCTGGATTAAATCTTTGTTTAAAACTATAAAGTTTCTAAATAAGTGCTATTTCACAAACGCTATAAAACGTTTTTTTTCAAATTTTAATGCGTATACTTACAAAGAAAAAATTTAATGTACTATAATTTCTTGCAAATATCATGTAAATTTTAACGACTGCAGTCTAAAAAAATGGAAAATATAATTTTATTACAATTTGTTTAGTTACTTCTAGTGTAGAATACTATTCGTTTTAATTAAAATCCGAATAAAGTCAACATAAAATCTATTTTATTTAGTTTTAAATAGCACATTTTTACCGTCGCTAAAAATTGTTTAATATATTTTAAGATAAATTTTCGCTTATTTCTGGATTAATGCGTAGTTTAAAACTATAGATTTTCCAAAAAAGGGCTATATAAAAAAAGCTATATAACGTTTTCTATCAAGTTTTTAGGCGTATACTAACAAATAAAAATTTTAATGTACAATAATTTCTTGCAAATATAATTTATATTTTAACGACTGCAGTCCAAAATAAGAGAAAAAATCATTTTATTACAAGTTTGTTTAGTTACTTCACGTGTAGAATACAATTCGTTTAGATTAAAATCCGATTGTAGTCAACATATAATCTATTCTGTGTAGTTTCTAAAAGCACATTTTTACCTTTGCTAAAAATACTTCAATATATTTAAAAGAAATTTTCGCTACTTTGTGTATTAAATCGTTGTTTAAAACTATAGAATTTTTAAATAAGTGCTATTTCACAAACGCTATAAAACGTTTTCTTTCAATTTTTAAAGCGTATACTTACAAATAAAAAATGTTAAGTCCGAATATATTTGAAAAACATCATTTATATTTCGATTACTGCAGTCAAAAAAAAGAGAAAAAATCATTAATTACAACTTTTTTGGGTTACTTCACGTGTAAAATTCAAATGGTTTTTATTAAAATCTGATTGTACTCAACTTATAATTAATTCTGTTTAGTTTCTTGTAGCCTAATTTTACACTCGCTAAAAATATTACAATATATTTTAAGAGAAATATTCTATTATTTCTGGAATAAATAGTAGTTAAAAACTATAAAATTTCTACATAAGTGCTATTTTACAAACGCTATAAAACGTTTTCTTTCAAGTTTTAAAGCGTATACTTACAAATAAAAATTGTTAAGTCCGAAGAAATTTGACAAACATCATTTATATTTCAACGACTGCAGTCCAAAATAAGAGAAAAAATATTTTTATTACACCTTTGTTTAGTTACTTCACGTTTCGAATACAATTCGTTTTTAATAAAATCCGATTGTAGTCAACCTAATAGGTATTCTGTTTTGTTTTTAATAGCACATTTTTACCGTCGCTAAAATTTTCAATATATATTTAAAGAAATTTTTCGCTACTGTGTGATATTATTTGTAGTTAAAAACTGTAAAACTGCTTTATAAGTGCTATATAACAGAAGCTATAAGACGTTTTCTTTAAATATTTAAAGCATATACCTATAAATAAAAATTGATAAGTCCGGAAAAATTTAACATACATCATTTATATTTCGACTAGTGCTGTCAGAGATAAGAGAAAAAATCATTTATTACAACTTATTTTGGTTACTTTACGTGTAGAATTCAATTCGTTTTCATTAAAATCCGATGTTAGTCAACATAAAATCTATTCTGTTTAGATTCTTGTAGCCTATTTTTACTGTCGCAAAAAATATTTCAATATATCTTAAGAGAAATTTTCGCTTATTTCTGGATTAAATCGTAGCTTAAAACTGTAAGATTTCTTAAAGAAAGCTATATAAAAAAAGGTATAAAACGTTTTCTTTTAAGTTTTAAAGCGTATACTAACAAATATAAAATTTGATGTACAATAATTTCTTGCAAATATCATTTATATTTCATCGACTGCAGTCCAAAAAAGGAGAAAAAATCAATATATTGCAACTTTGTCTAGTTACTTCACGTGTAGAATACAATTCGTTTTCATTAATATTCGATTGTAGTCAACCTTAAAGCTATTCTTTTTTGTTTTTAATAGCACATTTATACCGTCGCTAAAATTTTCTATATATATTGTAAGGAATTTTTCGCTACTGTGTGACATTATTTGTAGTTAAATCTATAAAACTTCTGTATAAGTGCTATATAACAGAAGCTATAGGACGTTTTCTTTAAATCTTTAAAGCGTACACTTATAAATAAATAGTGTTAAGTCTTAAAAAATTTAACAAATATCACTTATATTTCGAACACTGCTGTCAGAAAAAAGATAAAAATCATTATATTACACCATTTTTGGTTACTTCATTTGACAAATCCAATACTTTTTCAACAGAACTCGATTCTAATAAACCGGACAACTATTCCGTTTAGTTTCTTGTAGCCTATTTTTACTCTCGCTAAATATATTACAACATATTTTATGATAAATTTTTGCATATTTCTGGATTAAAGCGTAGTTAAAAACTATAAAATTTCTAAGTAAGTGCTACTTTACAAACGCTATAAAACGTTTTCTCTCAATTTTTAAAGCGTATAATTACAAATAAAAAATGTTAGGTCCGAATAAATTTGGCAAACATCATTTATATTTTGACTACAACAGTCAAAAAAAAGAGAAAAAATCATATATTACATCTTTTTTTGGTTACTTTACGTGCAGAATTCAATTCGTTTTCATTAAAATTTGATTGTACTCAACCTATCATCTATTCTGTTTAGTTTCTTGTAGCCTAATTTTACTCTCGCTAAAAATATTACAATATATTTTAGGAGAAATTTTTGCTCATTTCTTGATTAAATCGTAGTTAACAATTATAAAATTTCTAAAAAAAAGCTATATGAAAAAAGCTATAAAACTTTTTCTTTTTAGTTTTAAAGCGTATACTTACAAATAAAAAATTAAATGTACAATAGTTTCTGGCAAATATCATTTATATTTTAACGACTGCAGTCCAAAAAAAGAAAAAAAATCATTTTATTACAACTTTGTTTTGTTACATCACGTGTAGAATACAATTCGTTATCATTAAAATCCGAAAGTAGTCAACCTAACATCTATTCCGTTTTGTTTCGAATAGCATATTCTTACCTTCGCTAAAAATTGTTCAATAAATTTAAAGGAATTTTTCGCTACATTCTTGATAAAATCGTAGTTAAAATCTATAAAATTTATAAACAAGTGCTATATACAAAAAGCTATAAAACGTTTTCTTTTAATTTTTAAAGCGTATACAAACAAATATAAAGTGTTATGTCTAATAATTTCTAGCAAATATTATTTATATTTCAACGACTGCAGTCCAAAAAAAGAGAAAAAATCATTTGATTGCAACATTGATTAGCTACTTCAGTGTAGAATACAATTGGTTTTCATTAAAATCCGATTGTAGTAAACAAAAAATCAATTCTGTTTAGTTTCTCTAAAAACACATTTTTACCTTTGCTAAAAATTTTTTACCATATCTAAAAGAAATTTTTGCTACTTTGGGAATTAAATCGATGGTAAAAACTATAAAATTTCTAAATAAAAGCTATTTCACAAACGTTATAAAACGTTTTCTTTCAAGTTTTAAAACGTATACTAACAAATAAAAATTTGAATGTACAATAACTTCTTGCAAATATCATTTATATTTCAAGGACTAAAGTCTAAAAAAAGAGAAAAAATCATTTTATTACAACTTTGTTTAGTTACTTCACGTGTAGAATACAATTCGTTTTCATTAAAATCTGACTGTAGTCAACCTATCTTCTATTCTGTTTAGTTTCTTGTAGCCTATTATTACTGTCGCTAAAAATATTTTAATATATTTTAAGAGAAATTTTTGCTATTTCTGGATAAAATCGTAGTTAAAAATTAAAAAATTTCTAAAAAAGAGCTATATAAAAATAGCGTTAATATGATTTTTATCAAGTTTCTAGGCGTATACTAAAAAATAAAAAATGTTATGTCGAATAAAATTTAGCAAAAATCATTTATATTTGAACAACTACATTCAAAATAAATAGAAAAATTTATTTTATTACAACTATTTTTGGTAACTTCTCGTGTAGATTTCAATTCTTTTTCTACATAATTCGATTGTAGTCAGCATAATATCTATTCTGTTTAGTTTCTATAGCACATTTTTACCGTTAGTAAAAATTTTATAATATATCTAGAAAAAATTTTTGCTTCTTTGTGAATTAAATTGTTGTTTAAAACTATAAAGTTTCTAAATAAGTGCTATTTCTCAAACGCTATAAAACGTTTTCTTTCCAATTTTAAAGCATATACTAACAAATAAAAAATTTAA
>NW_014570386.1:12427-16436 GCF_001313835.1 Polistes canadensis
TACTAACAAATAAATAGTGTTATGTCTAATAAGTTTTAGCAAATATTATTTATATTTCAATTACTGCAGTCCAAAAAAAAGAAAAAAACATTTTATTACAAATGTTTTTAGTAAACTAACGCGTAGATTTTATTTCTTTTTCGACAAAATGTGATTGTGGTCAACATAAAATCTATTCTGTTTAGTTTCTAATAGCACATGTTTACCTTTGGTAAAAATTTTTAAATATGTTTAAAAAAAATTTTCGCTAATCTGTGAATTATTTTGTTGTTTAAGACTATAAAATTTCTAACTAAGTGCTTTATACATAAAGCTATAGAAAGTTTTATTTTAATATTTAAAGCGTATACTTACAAATAAAAAGTGTTAAGACCGAAAAAATTGGGAAAACATCATTTATATTTCGGCTAATGCAGTCAAAAAAAAGAGAAAAAATCATTTATTACAACTATGTTTAGTTAACTCACGTGTAGAATACAATTCGTTTTCAATAAAATCCGATTGTAGTCAACATAAAATCTATTCTGTTTAATTTCTAATAGCACATTTTTACCTTTGGTAAAAAATTTTTATTATATTTAAAAGAAATTTTTGCTACTGTTCGAATTGAATCGTAGTTAAATACTGTAAAATTTCCAAATAGAGGCTATATAAAAAAAGCTATAAAACGATTTCTATCAAGTCTTTAGGCGTATAATAACAAATAAAAAGTGTTATTTCCATTAAAATCTAGCAAAAATCATTTTTATATTACTAACTACAGTCAAAAAAAAAAAAAAAATCATTTTATTACATCTATTTTTGGTAACTAACTGTGTAGATTCTTTTTTTTTTCAACAAGATTCGATTGTAGTCAACATAAAATCTATTGTGTTTAGTTTCACTAATAACACATTTTTACCTTTGCTAAAAATTTTTTACCATATTTAAAAGAAATTTTTGCTACTTTGTGAATTAAATCGGTGTTAAAAACTATAAAATTTCTAAATAAAAGCTATTTCACAAACGCTATAAAACGTTTTCTTTCAAGTTTTAAAGCGTATACTAACAAATAAAAATTTGAATGTACAATAACTTCTTGCAAATTTCATTTACATTTCAAGGACTAAAGCCTAAAAAAAGAGAAAAAATTATTTTATTACAACTTTGTTAGTTATTTCACGTGTAGAATTCAATTCGTTTTCATTAAAATCTGATTGTAGTCATCCTATCATCTATTCTGTTTAATTTCATGTAGCCTATATTTACTCTCGCTAAAAATATTACAATATATTACAAGAGAAATTTTCGCTTATTTCTGGATTAAATCGTAGTTAAAAACTGTAAAATTTCCGAAAAGGGGCTATATAAAAAAAGCTATAAAACGTTTTCTATCAAGTTTTTAGGCGTATAATAACAAATAAAAAGTGTTATGTCTAATAAAATCTAGCAAATATCATTTATATATTAATACTACAGTCAAGAAAAATAGAAAAAATCATTTTCTTACATCTATTTTTGGTCACTTCTTGTGTAAATTTCATTTCATCTTCTACAAAATTCGATTGTGGTCAGCATAAAATATATTCTGTTTAGTTTCTAATAGCACAATTTTACCTTTCGTAAAATATTTTCATTACATTAAAAAGAAATTTTCGCTACTCTGTGAATTAAATCGTTGTTTAAATCTATAAAATTCGTAAGACAGTGCTATTTTACAAACGCTATACAACGTTTTCTTTCAAGTTTTAAAGCGTATACTAACAAATAAAAAATTTGATGTACAATAATTTCTTGCAAATATTATTTATATTTCAACGCCTGCAGTCCAAAAAATGAGAAAAAATTATTTTATTAAAACATTGTCTAGTTACTTCACGTGTAAAATACAATTCGTATTCATTAAAATCCGATTGTAGTCAACCTAACAGCTATTCTGTTTTATTTTAATATCACATTTTTACCTGCGCAAGAAATATTTATATATATTTAAATGAATTTTTCGCTACTGTGTGACATTAATTATAAGTAATACCTATAAAACTTCTGTATAAGTGCTATTTTACACACACTATAAAACGTTTTCTTTCAATTTTTAAAGCGTATACTTACAAATAAAAAACTGTTAAGTCCGAAACAATTTAACAAACATTATTTATATTTCGACAACTGCAGTCAAAAAAAAGAGAAAAAATCATTTATTACAACTTTTTTTTGTTACTTTACGTGAAGATTCCAATAATTTTTCAACCAAACTCGATTGTATTAAACCGGACAACTATTCTGTTTAGTTTTTTGTAGCCTATTTTTACTGTCGCTAAAATATTTTAATATATTTTAAGACAAATTTTCGCTTATATCCGGATTAAATCGTAGTTAAAAACTATAAAATTTCCGAAAATGGAGTATAAAAAAAGCTATAAAACGTTTTCTATTAAGTTCTTAGGCATATACTAACAAATAAAAAGTGTTATGTCTAATAACATCTAGCTAATACCATTTATATTTTAACAACTACAGTCAAAAGAAATAGAAAAAATCATTTTATTACAACTGTTTTTAGTTACTCTACGTGTAGATTTAATTTCTTTTTCGAAAAAATTCGATTGTTGTCAACATAAAATCTATTCTGTTTACATTCTTATAGCATACTTTTACCTTTGGTAAAAATTTTTTGATATAACTAAAAAAAATTTTCGCTACTCTGTGAATTAAATCGTTGTTTAAAACTATAAAATTTCTAAACAAGTGGTATATACCAAAAGCTATAAAACGTTTTCTTTCAATATTTAAAGCGTATACTTACAAATACAGGGTGTTCGGTCCGAAAAAATTTGGCAAACATCTTTTATATTTCGGCTAATGCAGTCAAAAAAAAGAGAAAAAATCATTTATTACAACTTTGTTTAGTTACTTCACGTGTAGAATACAATTCGTTTTTATTAAAATCCGATTGTAGTCAACATAAAATCTATTCTGTTTAATTTCTAGTAGCACATTTTTACCTTTGGTAAAAAAGTTTTATTATATTTAAAGGAAATTTTCGCCTCTCTGTGAATTGAATCGTTGTTTAAAACTATAGAATTTCTAAATGAGTGCTGTCTCACAAACGCTATAAAACGTTTTTTTTAAATTTTTAAAGCGTATACTAACAAATTAAAAGTGTTACTTCCAATAAAATCTAGCAAATATCATTTATATTTTAATAACTGCACCCAAAAAGAAAAAAGAACATTTTTTTACAACTGTTTTTGGTAAACTTACGTGTAGATTTCATTTCTATTTCGACATAATTCGATTGTAGTCAACATTAAAATCAATTCTGTTTAGTTTCTAATAGCACATTTTTACCTTTGCTAAAAAATTTTAATTAAATTTAAAGGAAATTTTCGCTGCTCTGTGAACTAAATCGTTGTTATAACTATAAAATTTCTAAATAAGTGCTATTTTACAATCGCTATAAAACGTTTTCTTCCAATTTTTTAAGCGTATACTTACAAATAAAAAATGAAAGGTCCGAAACAATTTGACATACATCATTTATATTTCAACGACTGCAGTCCAAAGTAAGAGAAAAAATCATTGTAATACAACTTTGTTTAGTTACTTCACGTGTAGAATTCGATTCGTTTTTATTAAAATCTGAATGCAGTCAACATAAAATCTATTCTGTTAAGTTCTTAATAGCACATTTTTTCTTTTGCGAAAAATTTTTATTTCATTTAAAAGATATTTCTTCTACTCTGTAATTAAATCGTTGTTTAAAACTATAAAATTTCTAAACAAGTGCTATTTCACAAACGCTATAAAAAGTTTTCTTTCAAATTTTATAGCGTATACTAACAAATACAAAATTTTATGTTCTATAAAATCTAGCAAATATCATTTATATTTCAACAAATACATTCAAAAAAAGAGAAAAAAACATTTTATTATTCCTGTTTTTGGTAAGTTCACGTGTAGATTTCATTTCTTTTTCGACAAAATTCATTTGTATTTAACATAAAATCTATTCTGTTTAGTTTCTAAT
>NW_014570386.1:17206-18454 GCF_001313835.1 Polistes canadensis
CTGTTTTTGGTAAGTTCACGTGTAGATTTCATTTCTTTTTCGACAAAATTCATTTGTATTTAACATAAAATCTATTCTGTTTAGTTTCTAATGGAACATTTCTACCTTTGCTAAAAATTTTTTAATATATTTTAAAAAAATTTATGCTACTATGTGAACTAAATCGTTATTAAAACTTATAAAATTTCTAAAAAAGTGCTATTTTACAAACCATATAAAACGTTTTCTTTCAATTTTTTAAGCGTGTACTAACAAATAAAAAATTAAATGTACAATAATTTCTTGCAAATATTATTTATATTTCAACGACTGCAGTCCAAAATAAGAGAAAAAATCATTTATTACATCTTTGTTTGGTTAATTCACGTGTAGAATTTAATTCGTTTTAATTAAACTCTGATTGTAGTCAACCTGTCATCTATTCTGTTTAGTTTCTTGTAGCCTATTTTTACTGTCTCTAAAAATATTTCAATATATTTTAAGAGAAATTTTCGCTTATTTCTGCATTAAATTGTAGTTAAAAACTATACAATTTCTAAAAAAGGGCTATATGAAAAAAGCTGTAATATGTTTTCTATCAAGTTTTTAAGCGTATACTAAAAAAGAAAAAATCTTATGTCCTATAAAATCTAGCAAATATCATTTATATTTCAACAAATACATTCAAAAACAGAGAAAAAAACATTTTATTAAAACTGTTTTTGGTAAACTCACGTGTAGATTTCATTTCTTTTTCGACAAAATTCAATTGTAGTCAACAAAAAATCTATTCTGTTTAGTTTCTAATAGATCATTTCTACCTTTGCTAAAAAATTTTTAATATATTTAAAAGAAATTTTCGCTACACTGTAAATTAAATCGTTGTTAAAAACTATAAAATTTCTAAATAAGTGCTATGTTACAAACGCTATAAAACGTTTTCTTTCAACTTTTATAGCGTATACAAACACATATTAAGTTTTATTTCTAAAAATTTCTAGCAAATACTATTTAAATTTTAATAACTGCAGTCCAAAAGAAAGAAAAAAACATTTTATTACAACTGTTTTTGGTAAACTCACGTGTAAATTTCAATTTGTTTTCATTAAAATCTAATTGTAGCCAACATATCATGTATTCTGTATATTTTCTTGTAGCCTATTTTTACTCTCGCTAAACATATTACAATATATTTTAAGAGAAAGTTTCGCCTAATTCTCAATTAAATCGTAGTTAAAAACTATAAAATATCTAAAAAAGGGCCAAATA
>NW_014570387.1:0-11578 GCF_001313835.1 Polistes canadensis
GGAGAGTAACACGCAGAGGATGACGTCACAGGGGACCAATGACCTATTGACACGTTAAGTTGCGTGATCCCTTGATCAATAAAAACAATCGATATGTCTTCTTCTCAACGATAACAGTCGGCGTCTTAATCATGGTAGCCGAGAGGTGCTGCTATCTAGTCTGAGGGGCGCAATTTTCGAACGGTATGACTCTGTAAAAAAGATAATATGTATTGATTGGTATGATATAATATGATTGAAATGGTAATTAAACATAAAGGTTACAGTGACACTGTAGACTATTGGTACTGTTTTAAACAATAACACATTGCTTACATTACTGAAACAATAGAAAAGCAGGAATGATGAGGTCATTGTAAAGAAACCGGAAAAACAATAAAGTTTCAAAAACTGAACGTCAATAACTTAACGATCAACATTTTTTATTTTATTATAGACAGATATTCGTAGAAATGTCCACGGAAAATCTCTCTCTTTCCTTATTCCTATAATAACATTTGTATTTTTGAAGAATGCACTTGTAGATATGTAGTGTACGAGGTCGGCGGTCCTTTATGAATTAATCAATCCGATACCGATATCCTTGCCTTTATCTTGTTTCTCCTTATCTTTTCAAACAAGTCCAAAACCTTTGTTTTTCTTTCAGCTCGCTTCATCAATTTTATATAATCTATATAAATGATTATATAAAGTATATGATTTCGTGTTCGATTTATGGTCGTTGCATTCTTCAAATAAATACATAGTACTACTACCAGCTATATTATAATACTATCGCAACTCTTTACACAATTTGGGAGTCTAATATTCTAATTGAACTTTTCGATATTCCATGAAATTACATTTCCCTGTTTACAATATTTATTGTTATTTAAATTATAATTTATTTTTCGTCTCTGGATTCCACTCGAATCGTTGTACACCTTTTGGAATACTTTCCATTTGTACTTGTTCATTTATATTAAGGTAATTGTACATGTCTGGATTTTTTTCCAAAGGTTTCCACAAAATCGGAATAAGCTCTGTAGTTTTTGATGTTGGATTTCTACGAGAGGAGTAAGATTGTAATAATCATAATAATATCGTTAAGGTTAAGAATATTTTGCCAATGTGTGTGAGTGCGTGTTTGAGTGATCAGTTATATTAGAGAATACTAACCCAGTTTTAGCAAAATCAGTCCATAACTGTGTAACACAATCCATTACTTTATAGCTAGATGTACCAGGACGATGGGGTTTCAAATCTAATGCGTAGTAATGTGTTCCATAGAACAAATAATTCAGTTCGTCCCCATGAGTGGCTCCTAGTATTATTATAAAAATAGATAAAATAAGTAATTGCAATAAATTATTTGAACATTATATATAAATATAAATAAATTTAATTTATATAAAAATTATAATTTAATAATTTTAAAACAATATTTACAATTAAAAATTAATTAATAATGTATATTCAATAATAAAAGTGTTTTTAGATCCTTATACCTGGTATGTCGATATTCATAATAGTTTTCATGAAAGACCGTTCCTCGGAGTCGTAAGAAAATTTATACAAATATGAGGGACACTTGTTAACAATCGACAAGATTTTTGCCAATTCGAAAATATGATGTAAAAAATAATAATCGTTTAAAAAGTGTAGTAAATTTTTGGTTGGCTCATCATTTAACGATTTGTTACAGAAATACAAGCTTTTGAATTCATTAACAGTTAGAGTTTTTTCTTTCAGTTTATTCAAAAAAGTAGGTGATAGAAAATCTTCGAAATCGCAGATTGAATTATCTATTCTTTTGACGATCCTACCTAAATAAGATATACTCGTTAAAGAATTAGATTAATTCGAATGAACGATTTTTGCATAGACTTACTAGCTAAATTGCTATTGCCGAAAAAAAAAGATGCTTCCGTATCATTAAAACCAAACATAAAGGGGACTCTAACGCCAAATTTCATAGATATCGTCGATGGTAGTATTAAAAATGGATTTTTTGATTTGTTGTCCAGTCCTGGTAGAAAGGCCGAAAAGACTGAATTTTTTCCCTGAAGAAGAAATAATAAATAAAACTTATCGTTATCATTGATTTATCAAGAAAAACAACTTTGAAATAATGAAAAATAAGCTACCGTGGAAGATATGATTTTAGATTGATATTTAATGAGTTTTTCCAAGTCAATTTCTTGAAGAAAATCAACGATAGCTTTGGGATCGAAAGACTTGAAACCTAACATATTGGATAACTGATAAACGTATTTCCTGGGTTCCACGAGTATTGAAGCCCAAAAGTTGGTAGCTAAGCCGCTTTGCGCTATAGCCTTGTGAAATAATCCTGCAAAGAAAGAAAAACAGAAATTGAGAAGAGAGGAAGGAATAAAAACGGGATCTCAAGTATACGATATTCGAAGAAATCCTTAACATCTGTACGAAAATTAACAAAAAGTAAAAAAAAGACAAATTTCAAACACGTTTCTCAAGAATTTTGTTTGTACTTGTTTTTTTTCGTCCATTTATTTAGAAGTCATTTCATTGAAATGAATCCCACGGGTTTTTAAATATTAGCGCACAAAATTGAAATAATTCAAGAATGGAAACGCCCCATAAAATCAAAACATCTCTGTGATTTGAAAAAGATTTATTTTAAAGGAATTTCGGAAAATATACTTATCACGTGCTTTTGCATAAATTAGGATAGCTGTTAATTCCACATATCGAAAATGCGGCAAGAAAAAGTATAATTAAGTCGAGTAAATCCTACCATCCGCCAATGGTGACATCGTTAGGTAATGAACCATTGCTGCACCAGAACTTCCACCAAATATAGTCACGTTCTCAGGATCTCCACCAAATACTGCGATATTATTTCTAACCCAACGTAATGCCATTACTATGTCCTTCAGGCCTTGATTACCCGATGCAACTTCATCCTCCAAATTGAGGAATCCTAAAGACATTTTTGTTAAATTTTATATTTTCTTACTAAATGACAACATTTCAACCTTTTTTATGAAGAATTAAAGAGACCCGTTTATCCCTTAACGGACGAGAGGCGACTCTCAGTCGCCGCGGTGTATCGCGCGGCAGGACGAGTGGCGAGTTAGAGGCGACACTCGGTGTATATGTTAGATTTTGTAATAAAACGGCAAAGAAACGAACAGCCATTTCCATATTTACAGTTTTGAAAAAATTTAGTAACAAAATTGAGAGGAAATTTTTAACAATTACGAAATCGAGCTTCAACATCGACCTCGACGAAATTCGTCTAAACGGAAAACTTCTTGTCATTTTAACTGGAACAAAGAAGGATTGTAAAGTTTGTTCTACCCGAAACAAGCCACATGGAAGACATGAAATTTCATATTATTGTGATATATGTCCAGATAAGCCACGAATGCATCTTGATCAATGCTTCATAAAATATCACACAGAGCGAAAGTACAGAACATAATTTTTGTAAAGATAAAATTTTAAAGATGTAGATATAGATAAACAATCGAAATATAACGTTTTTATGAGATAATTTATATGTAAGATTATTTTATTATATTATGTGTGTGTAAGTCACTCAACATATTCGCAAAAATCGCTTCGTCCTGCTACCTCACCTGGTCGAAAAAGTCGTCGTCCATTAAGGGTTATATTACAATAAAAGTATTCTGGTATTGTTACATGCATTAAAGATTTAAAAAAAACAATTTAACTATATTGTAGGATAGAAAATTGTTTATTAATTTGTTTATTTACTTTGAAACTCAAACTTTTTGTATTTAATTGTAATTAGAAATTCTAGATAATCAAAGGACTTTGAAAACAATTTGAATCTTAAATATTATTCTACAATAATTGTTATGTTATTTATTTAAATATTTTAACTGACCTAAAATACCAAGTCGGTAATTGATCGTGACAAGGATTATGTCCTTTCGAATGATATAATCTGGCTTGTACATATCATCGTTTCCTGATCCCATATAGAAACAACCACCATGGATCCATACCATTACTGCCAGTTTCGCAGACAACTCATTCCGCGGTGTATAAACGTTTAAATAGAGACAATCATCGCTTCCTATCACTTCATTTGACACTCTGTCTATTTGAGCACACACGTTACCAAACTTCGAACCATCCCTTATTCCAATCCATTTTTCAGGTGATAACGAATCCTACATGGTCAATACAAAATTTAGTAAGAAACCCAATATACACTCTAACAGTTTTAATATTAAGTCTGCAATTAAAAAATCTAATCATTGATTAAGTGATCTTTCAGTTTTTCAATTGTAAAATAATTAAATAATGATTTAATATTTACTTTTACTTATTCAGTATTTTCTCTCGTCCAAAATTATAATTTTTGATGATAATTTTAAATGATTAATCATTAAAATTAATTATTAAAATTAAATTAAGTTCTACTTCTTTTCATGTCCAAGTTCCCTATGAACCTATATCATCAAAGATTTACTTTTATTTTTTATAGAAAACTAAAGGAAAAAAATAGAAAATTTGAGTGTAAAAACAAGGACGAATTATGAAGCGAATATTTTGAAAGAAAGATTGGCTAATCTAACACATCTTTTATTATTTCTTTTATTTTTTATCATCATAATGATCTTTATAATTGTAGCAAAGCAGATGAAAAATTGCGCGTTTCAAAATATACGTGGAATTATAAACAAAAAAATGTTACCTAAGCGATTACCGGATGTATACATCTATCATTTACTTTAACGTGTTCATAGGAATCATCCGTAAATCGTATATTTTTCAATTGTTGTCTGTTTAAAAAACGTACACACGTTACGTAACGTGCATCGAAATGTTGTTGCAAGAATTTGAGATAGTCGAAAACATAAATTAAATGATTCGTAATTTATTGTACTCGAAAATTTAGAAATAGACGAAGCATAGCTTCATATTTCGAACACGTATACAGATAGAAATAATTAAATAATATATTCTCATGTTTAATGTCAAAAGTAAATAGAAAAATTATTAATAAATCATTTCTTTTAATATTTATTGATTAGTAACGTAATATTAATTCGCTAAATACAAATAAATATAAAAAAAATGTAGAAAAAAGAATTACTCGTTAGCTGAAAATTTATATTATAAGAATTTCAAATTATGCAATATTTGAAATTCTTATTTGAATGTACACTCTAACGTGAATATAGAAGATGTGAAATCTATAGAGAAAATAAATTTAATAAATGTGAACATTTTTTCGACTATGCAAATACTTTTTGACTATTTTTTCTATTAAAAATATTACTGTTTCAATTTTCAAATATAATCAATTTATTTGGGTTTGCGTATAAGATCAATGAATTGTCGAGTTTAATAAAATAAATTTCTCAATTATTTCTGGGTTTATTACTTTACAATTAAATTACATTAAGTTTAGCAGTTTATATCTAGGGTAACTAATTTAATATTTATTAATAAAGTAATCGTATATCTGTTATTCCTCGGAATAGTATACATTACTTTCGATTACATTGGTTTATCTTTCAAACAGTTGCTTAATTCCTCTTTGAAAAAAAAGATAACGATTTTGATGCAATAAATTTATTATCATGGCACCGTAACAATTGTTCAATCGTATATATAAATTAAATATATTTAAATAATTATTACGTATAGTTAAACTTACTTTAAATCTAAGTTTACCGATCGGCGGTTTCGCGTAAGGTATTCCTCGATAAGCAAAATATTCTTCTTTACTGTTAATATTTTCTTCTATGACACCTTTAATTAGTCCCTGTTCAAGAGACAACACAGATCCTTTTTTACAATCCATACTTCTGTTTATGTATATGTGTTTTTATTTTAATATGAGAATAAATGTTGGTTATACTTAAGAAGAAAAACAAAAAAGATAAATAAATGAACTATTGACGTGTATTTCTTGAGCGATACACTCATTAGTTCCTTGCGTTTCACCGAATCGTAAAATACTCTGCTTACTTTTGATATCATCGACAGGACTACAACGAACAAGTGGGGATTGACTTGGAAATAACGGTAATACAACGTTGTGTTGATCTTTAGTCTCTGTAGGAAATGCGATCTCGCTATTTTATATTACATATTATGATTAATTTTAACGATAATTATTATATTATGTAGAACCTTCTATAATAATATTGAATTTCGATTGGGTAAATCTTTAACCAGTTAAGTGTGTTTGACGACTATATCCGTCATGGAAGAATGGCAGAATTTTGTATTTTTACGGCTATATCCGTCATGCGTAAAATTTTGATACAATTTGATATTTAAATTGTAATTCTCGCGAAAACTAAATTATATTCATAAATATTAATATGTTTAGAATGTTTAGGGGTCAGGACGAAATAAAATAAACAAATGAAAATTATAGATAATTTCAGTTGGACACTAGATCTTTGATTATCCCGATTTTCATCTTGACGTAACATAACCAAAAAAACAAAGTATATTAGATTTTCCATTTGCGATGATGTCCTGGATGTCTAACCAAAGAAAAAAAAAAAAACAAAAATTTTTGTTTGTTTGTTTGTTAAATATTTGATTTTTTTTTTTAAGTTTTTCGTTAATTATGTGTAAATATAGCTTTACGTTGATCCATTGTTTAAATATTACTTATAAATTTATTCATTTTCTAAAATAAAGTTTTGTTTTTGACCCAATATTTCAACAGCGTCACTTACTTTGTGTTTGACGTAATCGCTTGATTATCGCGACACACACTGGGGCACTTTGCAAAATGATCGACACAGTTAATTGGTTAATATAAATAATACATTATTTTTATAACGGAGATTGATGATACATCGAAATATTTGTAATATCAATAATTTATTATTTATAATAATGTGAGACTGGTTTCACGAATTTTAACTAATTTGTTAAAATATTCATTCACTAAGATTCTTTTATTTTTTGATTTATTCTTAATGGCCAGTTAAATGCGGTTTTAAGTAGACTCAATAGTGGGTTATCGTTTTAAGGGGTTACATGGGTTTGGGACTTTCAAAAAATCAATTTCTTTTTTATCTTATTAAATTCTACAACTTGTCTAGAATATTGTTTTCAATTTTGAAGTAGACGCAACTCTCTTGTTAAGAAAAATGAACCTCTTTCTCATGGAACCTATATCTCTTTCTAATCTAGCCAAATTTTAAGTGACCACGTGCACATGACACATGCGAGGCACAAGGCTAAACGCATTCTAACCCCTCCACTCACATCAAGGCGCTCTCGCATGCACATCGCATGCTCTAGCGCGCCCTCGCAACCTTATTAACGCCGACGCAGCCTAACATATTCAGCGCGCAATACCATTCAGCTCTAATGTCTTAAATTCGTCGCACAACAACCTATTTATTTTCGTATAAAACTACTCTTAAAAGTTCACTTATCGAAATTTTGTGTTCTCCTATTTTATTCAAACATTAACTTTCATTATTAATTCGAAATATCCGTCATCACCAATTTCTAATAAAATATATATGTAGAAAAAAACGGTGTTTTGAGATAATTATAAAACAAGGATTTTTGGTTCGATTAAACAGTAATTCGGTCGACCATTCTACCGTTTGAGCTACCTAGCAACTGGGTCTAAAATTTTCTACAATCTAATACAACCTTTCACAGTAGGAAATATGTAAAGAGTCTATTATAGCGACACGACAGTCTCAACAACCTCCACCATGCTCGTTTTTGTGTATGTGTATGGGAGCAATTAGCGGTGTGTTTGTGGGGATGGGGGATCGATTTACGTCAGGCCTGTGCTCGAGCATGTATTATTTTCAACGTTGTTTAAATAGTAATTTCATATTCTATAGAATATATCAAAGTATTATGTTCAATGCCTAGGAAAAATTGGAAGAATTTTTCAATTTCCGACTTCGTCTGAAGGCTCTTCATATTCATAGTAATGCCTGATTTCCGACTTTGACAGTATAATAACATATATACTAAATGAGAAAATAGCTAACGATAAGCAAAATGAACTTTTGCTACTTATATGGATATATTGTAAATATTATACCAAAAATAATCAAAATAAATTATTTATTATTTTATTGATTATTATTTGTATTTAATTATTTATTAAATAATAAAGTAATAATAATATGTTAACTAAAATATGAAATAAATGTAAAATCCCTATTTAAAGTCATTGGAATTTTATCGTAATCTTTTTAAGAATTCGCGATACGTCTGGTGTGACTTTATTTAATTCTCGTGTATAACCGATAGATGTAAATGTTTGCTCTCTTTTCCGTGTCGTTTTTTCATTTCGTCGAGTTATAAATCACAACGATTCTACAGAAGTTTTCACTTCAAAAATCCTGTTCCGCTTCCTCTAGCTCCCTCTATATATAGTTATAAGAATAAACCGTATAAACCGAATATTGAATGAAATTTAAGAATGTATTGCTTTAATTAAATTGTATGTTTCTTATCTGTCAATATAAGTATTATAATCAACGAAACATTTTTTGTTCGGATTATTTAACCTATTAGAAGGAATTTGTACTTTGCGTCGGATTACTGCAGTAGAGATGGCGTTAGTGCTATGAAAATGTATGCACTTTCGTTCAAAACAGCAAGCTTTACAGATCGTTGTACATAGATACAGTTACGTTATATTGGCTTTGTTCTCAGTTTATGATTAGCGTGTGTTTTTGTATATCTGGTTAGTTCTTATGCGAATTCTAATGGCTATGGTGTGCTATACGAAGGTATTGTAACAGAGACGTGTAAGTCGTATAGCGGTGTAAGGCGCGACTTAATTAGAATTAGGAAGTATAGCCACGTGTTAGATTTTTCGTATTGTCGGCTTCTTCGCGTGCTTCTGGGGAAACTACCTTACGTGCGACTACAAGGTAGGACCACACGGATAATCAGGGTTCCGATCACATGCTTGAGGTCGGGGAATCCTGAGATCAAGGTAAAGTGCATCTTTAATTTAATTTTTTTAAATGAGATTGCGGGCCGAATTACACTGCGTGCTATTCACGGTTTTCTGGCGTAATAAGTAAGGTAAGAGAGCTCTCGAGCGTGCGATAAAAAGTATCTCGTAGCGTATTTGCATTTCTGCTATTTTTCTTCTTTGACTATCTTCGAGTCACTATTTATTCGTATAATGTTGGAACATTTGTCGGAACAACTAAAGGAATTTATTTCAACGGAAAATTCCTGATCGTGTTGACCAATGATAAAAATACCTGAGGATAGATTATCACAGAATAGTCTAGTGAAAAAAAATCGAATGGTGCAAATTTTTTTGCAATTGGATCAGGAGATTTTTGAGAAAAAGGGTAAAAAAGGGTAAAAAAGCCATATCTTAGAATCTTGGCATTTAATCGAAAAAAGTTTCAAACAAAAGTTGTGCGCAATTGAAAAATACATAAAAAAATGTTCTAAGGTGTATCTTCGTATTAGCAAAAATAAGCGAGAAAATGAAGGTGAAAGGTGTAAGTCGGGGGGACCGACTCTTCATGGGTCACTCGATCGTTAATGCGAGTGCGAGTGAGAAAACAAATGGATATTACTCTCTTTCTATTTGTTCAAGCGATAGCGAGTATTTTTGTTTGGGCCCTCGATTGTTGAGCGTTCTGTATACGAGTGCGAGTGAGACAAGAAATCGATATTTCTCTCTTTATATTTTATATTTATATCTTTTATATTTTCATTATGATGCCAAGATTCTAAGATACGGTTCTTTTAACTCTTTTTCTCAAAGATCTCGTGATCCAATTGCAAAAAAATTAGCACCATTCGATTCAGCGTAGTCGAATTACCATTAATATCAAATTTTCGCCTTGATAGCTTGAAAAGTTCTTATTTGCCCCTTTTTGACTGGCCTATAAAAAAAATTGAAAAAATTAAAAACTCAAAAAGTTATCGGCCGATGAAGTGGGGGGTCTCAAAACAATGGCGTGCTACTGTCATCACGATTCTAACTATCCTAGCAATCTGAAAAAAAAGAGATTATTAATCTAAAATAATGATGCTATCGTACTAATTAAAAAAGAGTTGAAAAATAATTTTGGTTCACAAAATGGCAGCTGCCCGAAAATAAATTAATTTTTGTATTACTTTATTTGAGTTTTCCGAATTTTTTAAAAATAGTAAAAATTCAAATTTGGGGCTGAGGATAGTTAGTATGATAGATAAGTGTATAGAAAAGACCCACCTCAAATTTCAAGTTAATCGGTTCAGCAGAACTTAAGAAATCGTGGGTATCATTTTAAAAAAGATAGTTTCGAGAAAGAAACGTTTAAAGTTCCGCGTAAAGTTTCGCGGAGTCTAAGTCATAAAATGATATTTTATAATTACAGTCAACCCTCCTATAACGCGGTACTCTTAAAGCGCGGTTTCCGTTCAACAACATCCCATAAGTTCCTTCCGCGCAGCCTACCAATGACTAGTAACTAGATATATGTTTATATAAATATGCCAGCTTATCTCATAGCCGTCTGCCACATCGGTTTCAGTCGTCTCAGAGCTCTTTCACAGTACATACGTTTCGTTGGTGACTAAGTCTTTCTAAAATTTTTTCTGCACCGTGCGTTTGTTCAGCTTTTTACTGCTTAATTTGTGATTTATAATTGGACACAACATTACTCAATACTGTAAATAATATTCTTCATTTGTTCTAATATAATAATAATGAAGTAATAATTAACCCTAGATTTGCATCATGTCAACCACAAAAGAAACAAGGAAAGGATTAAAAAGAAAGTTTATATCGCTTGAAGATAAAATCCAAATTTTAAATCGTTTAGAAGGTGGGGAACAAAATATCGTCTGTTGCGAAATCAACAAATTTGAATGAATCTACAATTCGAACCTTAAAGAAAAATGCAGATAATATAAAGAAAACAGTGGCAGATGGCTGTCCGTTAGGTGCGAAATGTGTTACTCGCACGCGAAATTCTAATATGGTTAAAATGGAACGGGCGTTAATGATCTGGTTGGAAGACTGTATGGCCAAAAAGATTCCTATCACTGGAAATCTTATCAAGCAGAAAGCACTTAAAATCTACGAACATTTACGAAATATTGGGCATTCTTATGCAAGGCAAGAAAATCATTCTTTTGTCGCGAGTAAAGGATGGTTTGAAAAACTAAAAAAAAGGTATTCATTGCACAATATAAAGTTTCAAGGAGAACAGGCCTCGGCAGATACTGAAGCTGCCGAAAATTATAAGCTGGAACTAGCTTGAATTATCAATGAAGGAGGTTATTCACCTGATCAGATTTTTAACGCCGATGAAACGGCATTATATTGGAAAAAACTACCATCTAGGACCTCCATTTCGAAAAATCAAAGGCATGCTCAGGGGTTTAAACCTTCAAAAGAACGTTTAAGCGATGAAGAATTTACAGTAAAGTAGGTGTTGGAATTAATTTATAGCGTTTTTTTTATTAAAAAATAACGATCTATTTGAAATGAAAATAAAAAATTACATTATTGAAAATACTGCCCATCGCTTGCCACAACTTTTTCCCATCTTTCAGGTAGTAGTCGAATACCCCGTCGAAAAAACTCTTTGTCCTTGGAGGCAATCCATGA
>NW_014570387.1:11933-17528 GCF_001313835.1 Polistes canadensis
CGTTTTGCCAATGATGATGATGGTTGTCCGGGCTTAACCCATGATCTTCTGCGTTTCGGATTGTTGTAATTTATCCATTTTACATCACCAGTAATAATACGATGTAAAAATTTTTTTCTTTTGTACCGTTCAAGCAGTAGTTCACAGATCATAAAACGTCTTTCAATGTCTCTCGGTTTTAATTCATATGGGACCCAATTTCCTTCCTTTTGGATCATTCCCAAAGCTTTAAGGCGTTTTCCTACCGTTGATAAATCAACCCCCAACGATGTAGATAACTCTTGAAGTGTTTGACATGAATTTCCTTCAAGTAAATCCTCCAATTCTTTATCTTCAAATTTTTTTGGCTGTCCAGGTCGTTTCTTGTCGTCTAAATCAAAATCACCACTTTTAAAACGCGCAAACCACTTCCAACACGTTTGATCAGCTAAAGCATGTTCACCGTAAACTTCCACTAAAATCCGATGACTTTCCGCAGCACTTTTATTCATATTAAAATAATGTAATAAAACTCCCCGCAAAAACACTTTATTTGGGATAAATTTCGACATAATTAAATAGCTGCCACTTATTGTTATTAACAATTAAGAATAAGATGCGTCGTAAAAATAACACCTATTAACAGCTGATTTACGATCACTTTGTTTCTGAAGGTAAAAACAGAACACTGTAAAACCACGCCATCTCTCATAAAACGTTACGAATTATTTCCAACACCTAATAGTACTCAGGGAAGAAACTTTAGATGAAGACGAACTGATGGAATTAATTGATGTACCCACCTCAAATGCATTGTTAAACGAAAATAGGGAAAACAAGTGGGTGCCAAATCTCGATTTATAAGATGTGAAAAAAGGGCTAAATTTGGCTAAAGAATTAGAACTTCATTTCATTCAAACTGATCAGTCAACGGTGGGCAGCGCAAAGTTTAAAAGAGAGTTAAGAAATTGCTTAGCTCCCTATAGAGAGGTTTTAGTGGAGTTAGAAAAAGAAGCTACAATTGAAAACCAATGTGAAGATGAACCAAGTGAGGAAGATATTTTACCCATTAAAAGAAGACGAGTTAGGCGACCCATATCTGACAGCGAGGATGAGTGTTGAAAGATTACATAATTTTACAAAAGTTTGTCTTGTTTTTGTTGGAAAACAGTTTTTTAGTTTAGTTTTTGTTTCATTTTTTTAATTATTTTTCTTATATGAACTCTTCAATTCAATAAAAATAATTTATAATTTATCTTGTCTTTTGTATTTATTGGTCTCCATATAACGCGGTACGAATGATGTGATTTGTACTAAAATCTGAGTTTCTTATAGCACGGTTTCCATATAACGCGGTACGCACTTACCTTATAGAAGGGTTGACTGCATATTTATTCAATCCGCCATTCCTGCTGCATATATGGGACCTTTCTCTACTTCGAAAAAAGTATTTTCCGCGTTTCTCTCTTTCAATCGAGCAGTTCTGGCCTCCTTTGACGCGTTAGATATTCGAATCTCTGAGCGCTCAATCCGGGCGTTGTCTCGTTTCACGGCAAATGAATAAGCTTCCGGACCAATTTTGATTCCCATAAATGTCATCATTTTTAAAATGGGAATGAAGCCTTCATTGAATATGCAAACAGCAATAAATGTAGCAATTCCAATTACTTGAGCTCCGGAATGAATATGTTTAGGCGCGAAAGTCCAAATCAGAGAGTTTAGAGACTCGTTATTATTTTGGGTTTCTGAACCTAAACATCGAGTAAGTAACTCCTCCGCCGATAAACTCTCGTAAATTGGCTTTATATTTTTTAATAGATTATCATTCAGAGGAGGATTTTCGTGGTCAAACTCCTGTAATGTACCTTCATATGCAGCTTTTTGCCACTTATATCAACTCTCCGCACCAGGTGGGCAATATATATGTTGCGGACTTGCATTTGTGGAACTATTGTAATACTAAGTAGCCCAAATTGCGTGTTTCATGTCCTCAACTGAATCAGGGTGCCGGCGAATCTCGCTAAACCATAATATAAAGACAATTTATTTATCACTTTATCAGTAAATTTGCCTTCACCTTTTCCACCAATCCCACTATTATCTTCTTTTGCTTTCTGTAGTCTTGGACCAATTTTTTTCTGGACATGTCCTACGTACTCTTTTTTTTCGACAACTGGGTCACCATCGTAAGGATCCGTATCGAGTATGCCCTTGAATGTTTTAGTGTCACCCCATCCCCAATATATTTCACATATTTCACTCCGTGTTTTTCAACCGATCTACAAACATTTCAATAATAGCATCAACTGCCATTTTGCTTGCACTTCCTTTATGATTTATAGTAAACGATTCTTCATGGTCTTCATACCAATCGTTATACGCAAAAATATCAGATTTTTTTTATTTTTCCAAATATTACAGCCTTGACAAAAACTAGATTTGAAAATTGTATCAAGAACCTTATTGCAATTTTTATCTACAAGCGTGGTAACTACAAATAGAGAAGTGAAACCTCTTTTTTTCTATATCCCATCGCCGGAAACTGTAAAATCTGATGAAATAGTGTTAGAATCACAAGTTAAAATTAAATCTTTTTCTTCATTAACAGTTTTGGAAATAATGAGGTTATAAACTGCAGATGCAATCGTATATATGTTTTCGAGACAAGTGTAGAAAGTACTGATTGATATTCCTTGACAAATATCTATCATACTGCAGAAGATATTTATCACTACCCTTTCAATTCCCAAAAGTCGCATAGCAAATACCATTCTTCGATTTATTTCAAAGGATTTATTGACGAATGGACATGATGATAGATGGAGCCGTTCGTGAAAATTTAATCTCTTCCTTGCATGTAGTACACAAAACTAAAAAAGAAATCGTGGAAAACTCCAAAATACAGTTGCTGTAACTATTTCCAATAATCACTTCTTCATCACTTGATTTATTCAACTTTGCTGCTGATGCACTCGTAAAACTAATGTCTTGCTCTCCCGAGAATCTATTGCTGTGAAATCGCCTTTTTTTTGATCGATTCGGACGCGAAATCCTTTTCCTTGAAAATTTCGATCCATTTTACTTAAAAAAATTAAAATTACAACTGAAAATATTTTTATTTCACTCAGAATACATCCGTCCATGTGGATTGAAGGTTAGAACTCAACTGTTAGCAACTGGATCTAACTGAACACTAGATATAAAAGATTATTTCAAAATTCATAAAAGTTACCTTCGGTTATTGTATTTCAACATACAGTAACTTGCGAAAGTATTTGAACAGTTGCCATGAAATATTTTATTAATTATAATAAGTGTATTATAGAACACTTACTTTTTTTACCAACTTCTGTTTTACACTCCGCCATACARAAATCACCCACTGATGACATCGCAGAACTAACCAAGTCGGACTGTCTTAYAGTTATGTTAGTGGTTGCGTTAACAATGTTAGTAATTTCATTCGCATTGTGATAGATAGCAACTCCTCTGGGTCAAACATTAAATTGTTTTTATTGAATTATACAATTGAAATTTGGTATACTAACAGACTCATTGTGCCGTATAACCAATATAATTCCACTCAACATTAAAATTTGAGATTTTTGTATAATTGAATGAATCAGATCACCAAAGTGAGCCYGCAGACTATGATAATTGATAGTATATAATTGATGATAATTGTTATACGGTAAAGATGGATCTAAATCCATACTAATTTTTGTAYTGGTAATCACACAGGCTGAGGCAATGATCCAGAAGTCATTAGAAAATTCAAAGTTGATGGAATACATAAAATTCTATTCACAGGAGATTGGYATCCTTGTACAATCATTTTTGTTCACAGCCTATATGCCTTACAACGTTCTGCATTAGTTTCCAYTGAATACTTTCTTTTGGATACATTTTATAACGATAGAAAAAAGGCATTATTATACTTCTCTGCATTAGTTTTAGGAATCTCGAGAACTGAAACAGAAATGTAAATGTATACTGATACTGATCAAAATGCTGCATGAGATTATAATTTAATAAGAATTATTTTAGAAAATAACTTATATAAATAACTAAAATGCATTCTTTTTTTAATTCTTTTGATAGAATGTTAATGCACATGGTTTCTTCCTAATGTGAATAAAAAGAAGACRCGCTGTCTTCCAAACTCTTTCATGGTTTCAGCATTGTCGGTTTCTTCTTATCGCTGTGAAAAATAATGCGCTCTCCCTTCCAGTGATATGATTGATCACCTATGCAAAGAGAATAAGTTTTTTAATGCGTTGGATAAATATAATATTTTAAGACAATTATAATATTTGTTTCTTTAAGAAGCAATATTATTATTTCTTTTTCTTTTAACAGATTCATGTCCTACTTATTCCTTGTAACTGCAGATACATCCTATTTGCATAGTAATGCACATGGAATTATCAAACCTTCCTACAAATAAATAGCTTGAAAGCTTAAATTTAGTACGTAGACTAAGAATGTTCTCCTCTGGTGATCTAAAAATAACATTTTGTTAAGAAGTAATAGAGTTATTCTATAACAGATATATCCGTTTACACTTATAACTGTAACATTATATTTAACTTACAACTCATGTTTACGTGTCACGTCTGTAAAAATAATTTTAAATTTAATTTTTTAATTAGAATTGATTATTCCTCTATTATTAAAAGAAAAGGACACAAAAAATTATTTGGAAGAGAGTATGAACTTATAAAAGAAACAGAAATACAGGATTTAACAAAACAATTAGAAAAGTCCCATCGCTTGCTGATCTTACTTTTAGACATATTTCTGCCCCACTTTTAAGACGAGTTACTTCTTTGTAGAATGAATCAGTTTTTAAAATGTAGTGTCCGCAAGTGGTTAAGAGTCTCTGTCTTTTGATGGGAAAACTGATCATTTGTCAACTAGTTTATAGATTTCGAGAGCGATAGGAGAAACTTCATTTCCAGGATGTTTAGGTTACGTGAAATTGTTCATATCTCTTAGGCGATAGGATGTGGCGTAGGTATGGAAAAATTATAAATAAAATATATATCAGATAATATAATAAAAGAATGCTTAGATAAATGATAAAATTAAAGGAATAATCTTTTATTTATAATTATGTCAACAATAAAATATTATTACACGTTATGTATGAGGTGTACAATGATCAGATGTGACAGAACAAAGATATTCCTTCTTAAAATTCTATGTCATTGCTTTGCTTGTAAACACAATTATTCCGAATGAATTGTCATAAAATTGTAGTGGTCCACTTGTACTGCTTATAAAACTTGTTTGAAATTCTTTTTAAAGACTCGAACTAATATGACGTCTTTTGGAACTTGGAGTTGGTATAAAATCTCTTCTGTCTTCGTCGTCATCGTTATCTGATAATAAATCAACAAGAATTATGTGTTTTTTTCTCTTCAACATTGGCATAGCATTACTGCTTTTATCAATATCAACCGTGTCATGGTCTTGTAAATTGGCTGCCACTTTTATTTCTGGTTTAAAAATTAAATTCTCCCAAGAACCATCTTGGAGCAATTGTATCTCATTATTATCAGATAAAAGTTTCTTAGAATTTAAAACTTCTTGGAAATATCCATCAATAAAAAG